>NC_138138.1:22930907-23195355 GCF_964188305.1 Podarcis bocagei
CAAGCCAGAGAACGTCTGCCCTCTAGCGGCGCCGGCCGTTCTACACAGGAAACCTCCACTTTACATGCATTCAGGAAACCTCCACTTGTTTTTATATTGAGCGCATGCCATCCTGTGATGTGACAGATCCAACGGCTGCCTGAACCCTTCTCTCCTGTACTGTAAATCCTACAGATACAGCCGGCCCTTTGAGGGTGACCAAACTGCTGATGCGGCCCCCGATGAATTTGAGTTTGACACCCCTGCTTTGTAACATCCAGACATTCTTTGGCAGACAAGCCAATATATGAAGAGGTCCCTGAAGTTAAACCACTACTGGAGAAAAGGCATGTGATTCCACCAGCTTTCTCTCCTTTCTGAATGCCTTCTGCTGTCCCCAGATATCATGCACCCAACATAATTGTTTGCACATGAAAATCTGTTTCCATATGTTTATGGCATTTAGTGAAAGAACATGTTTATGCACAACTGCATTGGGACATTTGAGATAGCAATTTTAAGATAAAATGATATAGAGGCTCCAAAATTGTTTGCACGAAGAATAAAACTCCCACAAGTAGATCTGCTGGAGGAAATGCAAAAAGTTCATTTGCTGAAGGGGCAGAGGAAGCCCAGTTCCAGTAATGAAATAATGCACGTGACGCTAGGTGAGGTAAGTACAGGTATTCCCCTCTTTCCTAGAAGCCCTGAAACAGGACATGAAAGCAATAGCCCCACTATTGTTCCCTAGTAGTTAGTATGAGGGACATACTTCCTTTGACACCTGGAGGTCCCATGTAGCCATCCTGACTAGTAGTCATAGCCTTATCTGCCATATATTTGTCTATTCTGTTTGTCTAATAAGATGTAACCAGACTGGGTGAGTCCAAGGGGTGGTAAATGCCTGCTTGTGGGAGATGGTACTGCTACTTGCCTTGAAAAAGGAAATATAAGCCTCTTCCTCAAGAGATCCTCCCTTGATCCTGAGACGTTTAGCCACTTGGCAGTAAGTTGTCAGTCTCAACTTTTAGGCCAGGTTGTCAAGATGGTGGTAGACTTCAGGTGTGCTTGGAGAAGGTGGATTATCTAGACCCATTTCAATCTGGTTTCAGGCTTGAGTTCAGTACTGAAAGAGTCTTGGTCACCCTGGCTGATGACTGGTATAGGGAGGCAGGGGAGGAAGTATTTTCACTTTGCCTAATATAGTCATTTTTGCAAAACACATTTCCCATAATATTTATATCTTCTCCAATACATTGCATTTTTGAATATTGTTTTCATGAATATATGCATTTGTATATACATTACTTGACTGGAGACATTGCAAAATTCTGAGAAGTGTGAATTTTGAAGGATTGCTGTGTTTTGGTGCACATACTGTTTTAGAAAGTATGAATCAGGTAGATTGGCCTTTAAATGTGAACTGAATTTAATTTCTCCCTCACCCCTTCATCGGTGTATTCCTGGATCCAGCTTTGTCACTCAAGGCCTAGGTGACTTCCATGGCTAGAAGTGCTTTTTTCCAACTCCTGTCAGTTTATCAGCTGCACAGAGAAAGCCAGGCCACAGTGATCCATGCCCTGGTAATCTCCTGGTTTGATTACAGTAATGTGCTCCTCATGGGGCTATCCCTGAACAGTATGCAGGAGCTGCAACTGGTAGATAATGTAACTGCAAGAATTTTGAGTAAAGAGAAGTTTCACTGACCACCTATTCATTACAAGGCCAAATTCAAGGTGTTGACTTTAGCACATATTACCCTAAAAGATTCAGGAGTGCCCCTCTCCATATCTGCCAACCTAAGCTTTGTGATCTGTAGGAGAAGCTCTTTTGTGATCTTATCAGTGGATATGGCCTATTGTATGGTGGCTCTGAAGGTACCTCTTTCTTTTTCTCTCTGTCGCGAATTTTGGGTTTCAGTGTAAAACACATCTTTTCAAACAGACAATTCAGTTGCTGCTGAACTGTTTTAATGGTTAGATGCTATGTTTTAAACTTGTTTTAGTTTAATATTCTTCAACCTTTGTCATTCATTCATCACCCTTGGACCCTACAGGATGAAGGGTGATCTGAATGTACCTTAATTATATCATTATGTTGTCAAATATGATTGCTGACATGACATCACTGTAATTAGGAAAAAGAAGGCTAATTTTAAAAAAATAAAATGGCACCAAAGCAACAGCTGACCTGGGCTGTGGACAGCTGTAGCCAATGAAGAATTAAGTTTGGGGGAGTTATTTGGGGAGGAAGGTATGTTTCAGGCCCTCTGAAAGCTCTTTTCATATTGAAAATGAAGAATATTTGGTGCAGCCTTAGATAAGATGTCAACATGTGCATTCTATTCCTTTAAAAACTCCCATGCAAGAACACTCAGTTATAGAAAACTGAATTGTGCAACATTCTACAAATGTGCAAGTTTTACTTATTCTAGGCACATTCAGGTATTTCCTGAAGATACAACGTTCAAACTGTGGATAGGGGCAGCTGTGCATGCATGCCTTGCTTCCAACATCCCTGTGCATACCTGTCCTATCCATGCAGTCTTCAAACTTTTTGTGTTAGCAAGGAAGGTCTACAGGGGGCTTTTACTTGGGCATGCTTGATTGCGAATAGAACTCTCTGGGTAATTGGGCACCCTGATAAAGCAGGGTCCCTGATTGCATTCAAGAAAATGCATGGAAAAGCCCACTGCAGGTCTTCCCTGGTCAACATGGAAAGTTCAGGGTTGAGTTGCATGGTGATGTTGGAACGGGGTCTGACATGCACGCCTCTGCTTCTGTCCACAGACAAATGCCTACTTAGCATCAGTGGGGGTAAGAAGTCTATGCAGAATCCTCCCTTCACCAGACGTAGGTGTAAAATTATTCAGTCTTCGCTGCAGTAAGGCTAAAAACTGAATGCAAGTTAAAATTCTTTTTCTGAAGTTGCAAGTGCAATCCCCAAAACAAGAATAAATAGCCCTAACCAGCTATTTCATATATACAGTTACCCTCTTGAGGTACGGTAATTTTGATCTGTTTTAGTATTTTATCTTTTGTATGTTTTGATGTACAGTTGTGAATTTTTCTTGGTTTTCTTGTTTTATCTCTTTGTAAACTGCTTTGAGGTTTTATACAATCAAGTAGTGTATAAATTTTATGAAATCATCATCATCATCATCATCATCCTGGAGAGCCATATTCAAACAGGGTGAAGAATTGGAGATCTTCAGAAGAAGATTGGACAACTATCTATTGACAAAACTTTCAGGTCATGATTGGTGAGCCTGTGACTCTCCAGATTTACTTGGGTCTTTAGCACCCAGCAGCGCTAGTCAGCATGGTCAGTTTTCCATCCTTGGTTTAGGACAAGGGTGGGGATCCATTTTGGCTTCATGGGCCATGTCCGTATCAGCATCTGCCTTGCAAACCAAATTTTATAGGTTGGCAGGGCCACCCACCTGTCAAAATCTTTTTCGCTCTGATCTTAAAGTTGGGGATAGGAGATTTGCAAATCTTTGTGAGCCCCCTCCCACCTCCTTCAAGATCAGAAAGAGATTGGGAACTTAAAAGGGGAGGGGAGGAGACTTGGGGAAGTTTATGCAATTCCCATTTAAGTCCTCAATCTTTGGGGACTTAAAAGGAGGGGAGGCTTGTAATGGCCTTGGCAACCCTTGCCACCTTTACGATCAGTACTCATGTATTCTTGTATGAGCAGCAGTGGCAGCAGCAGGGTGAGTGAGAAGAGTCTCCCCCATCCTCTCTCCTGCTGCCTCCCACCCACTTGTAGGAGAAGTGCATGAGTTGCTTCAAAAAGTGCTTTTGAGAAGTGTTTTAAGCCAGCTCCTGGTCCTGTGTTTCAGCTGAAACAGGACCAGGAGCTGTCCTAAAAGTGCTTCTTTTCTGAGTGGGTGGGTGAGATTCCTCACCCATGGCCTAGGGCAGTGGTGGCCAAACTTGGCCCTCCAGTTGTTTTGGGTCTACAGTTCCCATAATCCCTGGGTGACCTTGGGCTACTTACCATCTCTTAGCCTTACCTACCTCACAGCCTTGTTGTGAGGATGAAATGGAGAAGAGGACTCAGTTGTGGGGGCTGTGGGGTGGGTGAAGAGGAGGCGGAAGATATGAAGACCTGTCTCGTGCAAGTCGAGCTGGAATAGATGACCCTTTGGTTCTTTTCAGTTCCATGATTCTAGACCATCTCATTTCCCCCCTAATTACTTAAAAGCAGCAAATAAAAGAATATATACTGCCATCTAGAAAAAAATGTGCTTATGGGGAAAGTTAGTGACAGGAATGCTGCGGTTGATCTGTGTTCTTTTTGGTTCAGTATTGCATTCTGGCTTACTGCACCGATGGATACGTTGTGGTCCATTTAGTCCTCAATGAAAATACACGGCGTTTATGGATCACAGTTGGACCCTCCCATTGTTATTGTCCCAGAGAACTTAGCCATGGCATATTTGCAGTTTGAAGCTAGAGGAAAGGGGTACAGGGAGCCATCTTGTGGCTGTTTTTGCATCCAGCAATTTAGTCTTCTTGAAGGTTTTTTGTGGGAGATTATGAAGGTTGGATATCAAGGAGAGAAAACAGCAATAGAGGACAGGGGGTGCACAAAGGTTGGTTGGGGTGGAGAGTGTGTGTGGCGGGTGGGGGTGAATCCAAATATAAATCAAAATGATCAGTCACTATAAACTGAGAGAAAATGGCATGGAGTATAAATAGGAGCTGGAACGACAAAAGAGATGGAGCTCCAGTTGTAAATACTCATTATCTTAATGTGACAGAATGTGAATTGCAAGGCCTCGGGAAATTACAAAAGATCGAGGGGGGAGACAAGGGGGGATTGGAATGATGCAACAATGTTTTAGATGTTTTTAACAAGTTGCGGTTGCATTTGCTCCTTGTAATCAGTTAAAGAAGAATCCTAGATACATAATTGGTATTTCTGTTTTGTTTTTAAATAACAATCATACATGAGTTGATGTATTTAAATGCACCCTTATGCATTCCCCCCCCCCCCCGTTCTAAAGCCTAATAGGAACATCCTGGGCTTTCCCCCTCCCCCATTCCCGGACATCTGGTTGCATAGACTTGTGTGTCAAACCACATGAGATCTGAATAGAATTTATCTAAATTTTATATGCATGGTTTGATGTAAATTGAAATATATCGTACAGCATACCCCTCCCTGCAGACATATTGGTTTTTCCATCGCTGCTTGAACTTTTAACCTCAGGGGTTTTGAGCCGGTCACACGCTGACCCGTCTGAACTCTGCTGGTACAAGCCAAGTCTAGAAGGCACGCTGGGCAGCCATGGCAACCAAAAGCAGCATACCCCCATCTTTCCCTCTGCCTTCCCTCGTCCTCCTTTCCGCTTCTCAAAATTCGAACACCAAATATATTCTCAGACCTTCTTTAGACCACTTTGGAATTCCATGAGACAAAGCAGGGGAGCTTATGTTTAGCTCAGCTAAGATGGTCACTTTTGCCACAGCTCTATTATTCAGGAATAAGAGACATTTCTGTTATTCTCTGTGGCACTGTTTCTACATAATTTTTACATAATGCTTCCAGCATGTGAATAACTTTGAACAGCTATAGGAGAGGAGGATGCCTGAACTGAGACCTGTAGTTTTAAAGAGGGATGAATTTCAAGCCAGAATTTATTAGAACCTAGGTCATGGAACCTTTTCCGAATGCTAGAACTCAAAACTGGGATTTGCAAATACTTTAAATTAGAGTTCATTTGGGCATGTGCAAATAACCTAATCCCCTCCCTCCCCCAAAGGTGAGCACAAGCAGGTTCTTCCTTCCTTCAGTAGAATCATCATGCCATACTAAAAATGATGGGCAGGAAGTGGTGTAGTGGTTCAGGTTAGGGTATTAACCTTGAAACCACTTGGTTGACAACTCACTTCAGCCATGAACTTGCTAGTGGCTATTGTTGTTGTTTAGTCGTTTAGTTGTGTCCGACTCTTCGTGACCCCATGGACCAGAGCACACCAGGCACTTCATGCTAGTGGCTATAATAGTCTCTCAATTTGCAATAGGGTGATAGTAATACAGATCTACATTACAAGGTTTTTGTAAGGATTACTGAGCTAATATATGTGACGTGCTTTGAACACTCAAAATGTCATGTACATTTAAGGTTTTTATTATTTTTATTGCTGTTAAGATGTCATTTTTCAGTGGACTGACTTGTCGTAGTGGATTAATTATGTGCTATGTGTGAACTCCATTTTTTAAATGAAATGTCACTTTACGAGGGGGAAATTTAATGCAGAGAAAGAGTCAGGAGGGTGCTGAAACTTTACATGGCCTGCGGTTTTGCCGCTCCAAACACATTTTCCCAAACCTGCTTTGGGGGCCATATAACAGGAAAGGTCACTGGGGCATAAGATTTGGAATGAGGAAATGGCTGGCATAAAATGGGTTTAACACCTTTCTCATGGCTACTTCTTAAGTTTCCTGTTCCCAAAGCAGATAATCACTTTCGCTCACAATATGAAGATAGCCTCTTAGTGCAGGGCAGCAGTCATCAACCTTTTTGGGTCAGTGGACACATTTGGAATTTTGAGGAAGTGCCATGGGTGCAAGTCACAAAATAGCTCCCCTAGAGGCGTGGCATATTACAAAGTATCTGCCATGCAGCGTGTAGCATAGCACAAAATGGCTGTCCTGAGGGAATTGCATAAGACGAAGTGGCTGCTGTGGGGGGCGTGCCATAATAGCTGCCACATCTATAAGAGCAGAAAAAGAGACAGAACCAGAGTGGGCATGTTTAGCTGCCCCATCAATAGGGGAAAAAACTCCTACACCAGGCTCTGCCACACAAGCTCACAGAGAGAAGCTGTCTGCGCCTCTCCTTTGTTCAGAACAGAGGGGAGGGTGCATGTCCAATCTAGGCATCCAATCAAATATGTGCATGTTAATGGGGTGTGTTTAATGTTGGAAAGACTGAGGCAGTGCAAGCAGGAACTGAGCAGGAAAAAGAATCGTGTACTGTGGATATTTGAGGAGATATTTACTGAGACTTTTCGTGGATGCTATAGGAAGGACTGGTGGGCACACTGACACCTATGGGTGCCACACTGGCAACCCTTGGCATAGGAGAACACAAGCTTAGAACTACTAGGAATGGGTGAATCTGTCAATTGTGGTTTCTTTCAGTTTCTCATTTTCCAATTTTACGTTCAGTTCACCACCACAATTTGTGATTTTTTAAAAAATGTTTTCATGAAAATTCATCAGCATCTTAGTATGTATTTCTCCTAATAAACGCATTTCAATTTAAGTTCCCCTAATATAAACATTCTTGCAAGTAAGAAGAATTGCTCTTATATAATTGCTGTTGTCGTTTTCATTATTATTGCTATTGTTATTATTAGTCTCATACAAATTGCCTCTAAAGTGACTAACAGAAAAGTAAGGTGTACAAAATTTTTAAATCAGTATAATCAGTCCTCACATGACTAATATATAACATAAAAAAGAGTATCACAGTTTCTGGACTGAGATAACTAACACATCATATTTTGTCAAATGCCTGCTAGAATGCGTAGGTATAACCTGGTGTTGTAAAAATGTTAATGTAAGCACTTGGGACTTATTAGCACTTCCACTTGTCCCATTTTTAGAAAGTATTGGTCTGAGCAGTTTTTTGCTTGTTGCATGCTATCTAGGCATAGATCTGAGCAGTTTTGCCTTTGCCCCACCACTTTCCTTTGGAAAACCTGCTCTTTAGTGCTAAATTGGAGCAAACGTCAATTTGGAGATAACCCAATTGGGTTTTGCTCTGATTCAATGACAAATAGCTGTTTTTTTCTGGGGGAAAGTGGCAGGGCAAGTAGAAGTGGGGATGAGCATCACTGACAAGAACATTCCAGGAGTCACAACTGAAAAGGCTCTCTCCTTCATCTCAACTCTCTGAACTTTCTCAGAGGGGGCACCTAGAAGAGGGCATCAGTTGATTTAGTGTAGGGCCATTTAGTGTCTTTCTTTGTGTTGTTTTTACTACTATATGCATTTTAATGGACGATCTACGCTAACAAACACATTTTTGTATACTTTTTTTTGTTGGCTAATTAGTTCACAAAATTCAGAGACGTTCAGATTTTGAAGGATAGCTGCATTTCAGATTTTGGGTTGTTTCAGGAAGTGCGAAAAAAGCGAACTGTGTCAAATTTCTCTCCCATCTAAGAGCTGTGGATTAAAGCAGTTTAAACTGGATGCAATTCTTTTAAAAATTGGAAATTATCATATAACCTTTGAGGGCTTGTTCACAAATGCATAAACTTTGGTGATGCTCAGCTGAATGTTTGACTTTCCTCCTACAGTGGGTAGTGGTTGTGGTTGTGTGAAAGCTCTCTGGTGTTTGACCTCTGATGATTGTGTCATGTATGCCAATCAGCACTTAATACTTCAGTCATTCAATTATAGGGTGCATGTGTGAATTCACTTATGTATCCTTTTAAGCTTAAAGAGTGCCTCAAGTGAGCAACATATGATTCAACACTAAAAAATAATGAAACGCTGATTTCTGTGCGTTGTATCAATTAAATAGATCAAGCAAATTTGTAGGCAATCCCTTTGCTTGGAACACAACATATGCTTCTACTATTCATGGGAAAGGGAAAACAACTATGAAGCACACTGTTTCTCTTCCACACCAGCCCTTGCCTAGTGGAAAGTCTGTCAAGCCTCTCTTTTGTTTTCTCAGATTTCTCACACTTTCAGTCTTTGCAAACATAAGGACTAGAAACTTGCTTTTTTTAAAAAAAAAAATAGGTAAGATTTACAGGATACAGATATCTGCCCAGTGTCATATTTTGTATGTTTGCTTATTATTTGATTGTCTAGACTGCCCTTCATCCAAGGGTTCTCAGGGCAGTGTACAATAAGTGCAACACACTTGTGGAATTCATACAGCCTGGAATGGGAAACGTCTTTGGGTAATTATTCATGTCTGTAGCACTTTCCAGCATATAGAGAGTTTTATCATTCTTATCTATCCTGTCGTCACAAAAACCTTATGAAATAGACTAGGAGACATCAACTTTTACAAGGCTACCCAGTGAGCTTCATGTCTTAGCAGAGGTTTAGACCTATGCCTCTCTCACATCCAAATCCAACAGGTACTCATTGGCACCCACTTGTGAGTCTTTAGGAGGTGCTGCCATTGTAATTTTAATTTGTTTCAGAGAGCCACAAGAGCTACAAAAGGCTGCTTGCTTATTTCTGCTTTCACAGAAAGAGAGGACCCAGTGCCTATATTTGGGGCATGTGGGAATTGTTCTGGGAACAAGGCACTGATTTCTTATGCAGAACATTTCTGAGATTCTAATATATAGCAGATTCATAAAGGTCATACAGGTCTCAGTAAGTTCTCTAAGTTAGGGGGTCCTCCCCCTTTTGAGGTCTAGAATTTTGTTCTTTCTTTAAGAACAACAACTGGAAACATGTATTTCCCGGAGTCTGCATCTAAGAAGATTGATCTCATTAAATACCCTTGAACCAGTTTCTGGTATGTCGTATCAACCCATGCTTAAATGAATATTTTTGTGCTCTTAGAAATAACATACCTGCCATTTTCTAGATGGAGTAGAGGCTGTTGAGGTCTGCCTGTGTGCCTGTGTGTCTGTGTGTAAAGGATCTCCATTCCAATATTGCTGGAAGAGTTAAAAGCCTCCCACACTCTTCTTTCACTGAGCATCATGCTCCCCCTTCCCTTCAATAGGTTAAGGAAAAACAAGTTAAGTAGCTGCCTGCTACATATCTAAGCATATGTGTCGTTTGACCCTTAGTTAGTACTTAGGCCCTATTGATTTTTATGAAACATACAGTAAGTGCAACTAACTCTAGGTCTGTTTGCAAAAACAGGAAAAGTGCATGAACTTAAGATCATACAAATGTCCCTTAGGATGTAATGTTCTCATTAAGAGTATCTGTTATCTTCGCATAAAAGTGTGTGGTATTAGTAGCTGCTGGTTTGCTTTTCACAATACTCACCAAAGACACAAGTCTCCCCCAAAAGTGAAATATTGCATGGAGCTGTTGTGCCAGGCAGGAGTTCACTGCTGCAAATGTAAGCTGTTTTTTTTTAAAAAAAGCATGTTCCTAAATGCTATATGTCCCCTATTTATCAAGTAGGATGCAGGTGCATGATAAGAAACACAGTCTTTGACGTGGTTCCTGGCAGCAGTGGTGGTGGGAACACTATTCTTGGCATTTATGAAGGCACTGTAGAAGGCAATTTATATTCGAGAGGCCTCTGGTCTCCATATCCTTTACATCTTTCTTAAGTGCAAAAAAATCAAGGTTTTGTTACTCTGGTCTCACTGAGGTGCAGGTTCAAGTCTGTTTTCAGAATTTAGGTTGAAGATATCCTGGGGTCGTCTCTGTTCAGCTTGAGAGCAAGAGGTTCTCATGGTTTAAAGCTGGCTTGTGTAAAGGCGGGATATGTTCATGGAAAGGATCTGTTTTTGAAAGAACCTGGAAGTGTGTTCGGGAAAACAAATGGCTCTTTTTGCCCCGTTTAGAAAAACGTGTGGGCCTTTCAAGTTCGGCATGAGGTCATTTGGGGGGCAGTCTGGGTGAGTTTACAATTAATCTACAAACTCCTAAGACCAGGGGCATGGGGGGCGGGGAGGAACGTGGGGAGAGATAATGAGGGGGAAAGTAGACTTCTTGAGTTTATACATCTTTTGTTTGTAACATGGCACACACTTTTCCATGGGTTTTGTTTCTTGCTCATTCCCAAAGAATATTTAACAGGAGACTTCTGTAAAACACGGTAATGTGTCCAGTTATTTATCCCCAAAAGCAATAGACAAGGCTAAGTAAACACCAGTTATAGAATGCAGCATCAGTTTTTGTTTCTCCTAAATACTTCAGCCTAAGCAACAACAACAACAACAAATAATTGATGATAATAATATCCAATTAATATTACATTCAAAACATTGCCTGTATGTTATCTTGGCATTCCTTACAATAACTCCATAAGGTAGGTGAGAGTTATTAAATCCATATTGTTGATGAACTGCTGAGGCTGGAAGATTGTAGCTTGTAGATCATCAAGTAAGTTGGGGGTGAGAGGTGGTAAAATGAATTCTGTATAACTCAAAAACTTGTTTTTTAATTGATTGGGCTAATACTTATTTATTTGCAAGCAAGTATGGGGAACCTGCAGGTCCCTAGATGTTGCTACAGTCCCATCATACTTGAGTATTTGCCCATGCTAGCTGGGGTTCATGGGAGTTAGAGTCCAACAACACCTGGAGAGCCAGAAGTTCCCTACTCTGATTTATAGTATTTCTAGACTGCCCTATAACAGAGTTTTCAGGTGGCTCTCAGGTCAAGAAATAAGAATTAAAATGTATTAGAAGCCTAATACAGCATAAAAGGTGCCAAGTGAACTTCTTTAGGGAGGGCACACTAATAGCCAAGGTGCTACCATTGGAAAGGCCTTTTATTCCTCTAGCCATCTGTTGCGTCTCACTTAGTAGGGACACTTGAGGAAGGGCCTCAGAAGAGCTCAAGATCTGCGTAGGTACATATAGAAAGTGGTTTGCTGAGCCAGAGTGGTGCATGCTCTGGTTATCTCCCGCTTGGACTACTGCAATGCGCTCTACGTGGGGCTACCTTTGAAGGTGACCCGGAAACTACAACTAATCCAGAATGCAGCAGCCAGACTGGTGACTGGGAGCGGCCGCCGAGACCATATAACACCGGTCTTGAAAGACCTACATTGGCTCCCAGTACGTTTCCGAGCACAATTCAAAGTGTTGGTGCTGACCTTTAAAGCCCTAAACGGCCTCTGTCCAGTATACCTGAAGGAGCGTCTCCACCTCCATCGTTCTACCCGGACACTGAGGTCCAACACCGAGGGCCTTCTGGTGGCTCCCTCACTGCGAGAAGCCAAGTTACAGGGAACCAGGCAGAGGGCCTTCTCGGTAGTGGCACCCTCCCTGTGGAACGCCCTCCCACCAGATGTCAAAGAGAACAACAACTACCAGACTTTTAGAAGACATCTGAAGGCAGCCCTGTTTAGGGAAGCTTTTAATGTTTGATGTATCACAGTATTTTAATATTCTTTTGGAAGCCGCCCTGAGTGGCTGGGGAAACCCAGCCAGATGGGCAGGGTATAAATAATAAATTATTATTATTATTATAAAGTTGTTAAACGGTCTTAAAAGTCAAAACCCAGCACCTTGAATTGGGCTTGGCAGTGGAGGGGGGCAATGAAGATGACAGAGCACTGTTGTGATCTACTCATGTCACCTAGACCCAGGTAATAGTCTCACAGTCATATTTTGAACTTACTGAAGCTTCTGAACCATTTTCAAAGGCAGACCTGTGTACAATGCATTGCTAATCTAAACTGGCAAAGGACGCTGTTGCCCTTCCTTCCTTTTGTGCCTCTAGTAGCAAAGGTGGATCACTGAGCACTCGAGACTAGACTGTGAACTTGATGCTTTAGAGCAGGGGTCGGCAACCTAAGGCCCAAGGGCCACAAGTGGCCCACGGGGGTTGATTAACCAGCCCATGAGCCGCCCCCGAACCAAGCCGCCCGCTTGGCAAGTCCCTGCGCGCTGTGCTAAACTGGTGCAGCGCGACACGGGGACTCGCTTCCACGGTGCCGGAAATCGCGTCTGCGCATGCATAGATACCTAAAATCACGTCTGCACAGGTGCCAGAAATTGTGTCTGTGCAGATACAGACGCCGGAAATCTCAGGCGGCCGCGGGCGCGATCTGGCCCACAGAGGGATCTCCATTGGAGTGAACCGGCCCAGGCGAGGTAAAACTTGCTGACCCTGCTTTAGAGGGAGTGAAGCCCCTCTAGAACAGGTTGAACACCACCTGAGCAGATGAACCAACTACTAATAGTATTTCAGTTTTATCTCGACTGAGTTTCACATTTATTGGCTCTCATTCAGTTCATTACCATGTCAAGGCACTGATGTAACGATCAGATCATCTCACTTTTATTTTATGAAAAGGAGTAGAAATAAACATTAGCCTATTAATCTATTAATCTATTAATCTCTTTCATTTCATTAGAGCATGTGCAGGAGAACACCTGCTAGGTTGTTACCCTTTCGTTAGTCTCCCATTCTGCTGCCCTTGGCGGCACCCAAACAGCACTACCTGGGGGCCGTCACCTCACCTTGCCTCATGATAAAGCCACTTATGGGGAAGGACCATAGCTCATTAGTAGAGCACATGATTTGCATACAAAAGGTCTCAGGAGCAATCTCTGGTTTCTCCGGGTAGGACTAAGAAAGATTCTTGCCTGAAAGCTTAGAGAACCATCGCTAGTTGCTAGTCGTTGTAAACAGCTTCCTGTGTTCCAGGGCTCTTCTCCGATCCTGTAACTTTTCAATCATGGCAAATAAAACTCTTTCTAGTATTGAATGGTTCTGAAATTGCTGAGCGAGACTTTTGTGTGTGGGGAGGGGGGTCGTTTTGAAGAGGAAGCAAAGATGCGATTTTGTAGGATGGTTTTATATCAGTGTCTCAATTTTACTCCAACTGGAGTGTTATAAAACCTTTACTCATATTTAGAAGCTGTCTGTCCTCTTCCTATGGCATCTGGGAACTAATTGAAACAAAATATCTCTGAAAAGTCTGTTGGTGTTTGTAAAGGTTTTTTTTAAAAAATTAACAAAAAAAGTCTAGAGTTTTGCATCATTTTCTTTGCTGTTTTGCAAAGCCATCTTGAATTGTGAAAAACAATGCAATTAATTTTCTCCCAGTGCAATCATGCATAGATTTAATAAGCATCCAAAGGTGGGATCCATCTGTAACGTATGCGCTGCATGCTAAATTACTTCGCTTCTGCTATTTTTTTCTTTCCAAACCTTAATTAATTGAAGAAAAAAAATTGTTTATTAAAGTGGGAACAGGCTGGGCCCTGTCTTTGAGTCTCTGGTTCAAAAGTTCATGCAAATCCCTAAAGACTCATATGTATGTGTGCGCGCCTGTGTGTGTGTGAGAGAGAGAGAAGGAGGGGGAGAGAGAAAGAAAAAGAGAATGAAAGAAACAGTCTTACTCACAAACAGTCTCATTCGTTTCTCTGTTTGGTGTTGCCTCCCAGGTTCTGTGCTAAGGAGCAGTGGATCCTCCTTCCTAATGAACTCTGCCCTTTTCCCTATATTTGGGAATTTCAAATCCTTATTTTTTCTTCCTTTCTTAGTGCACCACAAGAGAGGTCCAGATCTTAAGCAATCACCTTTTTTTGTATGAAGAAACGGGCACTCAGAATTTAATTTGTTAAATAAAGTGGAAGCAAATGGGCATGCCAGGACAACATTTTCTAGCCTGGAAAATCTGCCTCCTAAACTGAAGTGCATGTGGCTTAGTGTGAGTACTTAGGGGAAACCACACTATCTTGCTGAGGGGCATGGGGCAGAAGACTTGATATCCTGAGCCTGAGAGTGCCATTTTAATGAAACTTGGAGCCCCAAAATGTAATTGGAACTGGTTCTTGTAGTGGTACCGCGGGTTACATACGCTTCAGGTTACATACGCTTCAGGTTACAGACTCCACTAACCCAGAAATAGTACTTCGGGTTAAGAACTTTGCTTCAGGATGAGAACAGAAATCGTGCTCCGGCGGCATGGCAACAGCGGGAGGCCCCATTAGCTAAAGTGGTGCTTCAGGTTAAGAACAGTTTCAGGTTAAGAACAGACCTCCGGAACGAAGTAAGTACTTAACCTGAGATACCACTGTAGAAGGGAAGGCTTCCAGGCAACACTGTTATGGGGAAAATGAAGTGCTTCAACAAAGCTTGCTGTATAGTGGGAGCATGAATTCGTCTGTTTACAAACATATACCCTGTATCACCAGAAGCCTGTTTAGATTTTCAGGGGGCAAAAATACACATGTTTGAAACAAACATAGTAAAAGTGACCTTAAAACCAGGTCATATAGATGTAAAAAAACTATGAAAATCTGCTTTAAAAGAAACCTTTTATAAATTTGCCAGCTTCAGCTCAGACAAACATACCAGGAAAAAATCACAGTTTAAAGGCCATGACTGAGGTGGCTATACTACATCCTCTTGGCAACTATAGTTATATAACAGGTGGCACCCTTTAGCGGGGCTTCTCTAACAAGGTCATTATAAAGCAGCTTTACCCAACCTGGTGATGTCCAAATGTTTTGGACTACAGTCCCATGGTTGTAAGTCATGCTAGCTGGATATAGCTAGAGTAGATGGGAGTTGCAGTCCAGAACAACTGGGGGGCACCAGCCTATTGTAGAAGATGGTTGGGAATGGAGGAAACTCATAAGGATAGATTTGTTCCATAAAGTATATGGGACCTAAAAGGCCAGGGTTTTATAGATATGAGATAGTACCTTGAATGTTGTGTCCTAGAAGCCAATTCTCATAATGAGCGAATAGCCTGTAGAATGAAGTACATTCTGCTATCTGCATTTCTAATCATACTTAAATTATAGTTTGAGAAGTGGAAATTATGTATGTTATCATTAAAACACAAACAAAATAGAATTTATCCCCTATCTGTACTTGGGACTAAGTAACACTTCCACGTAGACATTCATAGATTTGCACTGTAAATTGATCTAGCATAGAACACAGAAGCAAAGGATCTTCAGCCACTCTTCTTTGCTCACCATATTGCCACCAGTGTATATGTAGGTAAGCTAATGCTTCATTAGGGTTCTTGAAGAATTCAGTCTGTGCAAAATCCAGTACAAATTGCTTGATCTATGATGCTTCTTCATCTGTTTTTAGAACCAAAGAGCCAGAAAGGACCTGAATGTCTTAATGTTCTATGCTCTGCTCACTTATTCTCTAGAATATTTTGTCTCCCCATTGCTGGATTGCCTTCCTGCTCTGTCTTCCCCTTCCAGGTGATTGAGGGTGTATGACTGTCAATTTCATTTGTACACCAAAGGCAAACGGCACTAAGCAGAAAAATTAAAATATTTGGTATTTTAAATCAAGTGTTGCACATTGGTGTGTCTGGTGCAGAAGGTAAGCATATGGTGCAAGTAAAACTCTAGTTTCACTCTAATATGGAATAATAATGGGATTCTCTAATAATGGGAACTCTAGTATGACCTTCTGCTCACAATTTTGTGGCTGTCATTTGTGCACTCCCACAGTGGCAGACCTTGGGGTCTCAAATTTCAGTGGTGCCCTATGCAGCGCTAACCCCCCCCCCGCTCCATTCTAAAGCATAGTTGCAGCATCCCCAGCAGCGCCCCCGAGGCTCTGCGCCCAGTGTGACCGAACCAGTTGTGCTTCCCTAAATCCACCTCTGGCTCCCATACCTATACCTAAGTGGACAAACTGAAGGTCTTAAAGTATCCTGCTTCCCGCTTTCCTATTATGTTCTGTTCAGCAAGGGGAGAGAGGGAAGCTGAATTCCAATCCATTTGTCACCATAGCAGGGTAGATTTTCCTTCTTCACTCTGGCGCTGCCTGCCTGTAGAATGAACTGTTTGTGTGGTTTGCTTCAGATGTTTCTGCCTTCTGCTTCCCGTACACAGTCAGTTGTGTTGCCAGTTGTGGGGGTAACAGACTGTCAGCCATCTCAGTTTTGTTTGCGATAACCAGAAAGGAAAACTGTGTGAAAGTTTCCTGTAGGGCATGGATAGGGAAGCTGTGACTTGTACCTAACCATAACCAGCATGGCCAGTAGTGAGGAATAATGGGAATTGTAGGCCAACAACATTTGGTGGGCCACAGGCTCTCCATTCCTGGTGGCATTGGGGGGGGGATTTGATTTCTGACCCACACCCATCTCCAAGAACAAATTGCATTCCTTGAATTGATATACAATTGAGGCAATAGGTGGGTCTAGGTTTCACTCACATGTGGCTTTCTGGCATGCCTGTCCCTCCTCACAACCCTGCATTTCAAATTTTAAAACACTGATGTGTGTAAGCCTGAAAAAATCCCAGAAGGTGCTAGGTTGTGGAAGGTTTGAATCTACTTTTTAAAAAATGGAAACATTTTCTGAACCCTGAGCACTTGGCTCCAAAATATCACTGGTGTAGGTTTCAGATCTGGAGTACGGTCGGATTCTCCTTATAGAGTTAGGATCAAAGGAATTGCAGCTTACCTCATTGCAGCTGTTTTTAAAAGCCTTTATTCTGGCGAAGACTTTCGGAGAGATCCTCTCCCACCTGTTTAAAAGCTCCACTCTTCAACATAGCCAATTGGGAATGGGCTCCTTTCCATCCATTCTGTGAAAGTTAACACTGAACCCTGCAGTAATGGGTTTCTTCCTCACCCCTCCTGTCCCCCCCGGACATGCTCCCACACCCTTTATTATAATCCTTGTGGGTCAATTTGCTATTTGTGAGCCCCTGAGTGCCATCTTTGAGAATGCTTGTGCTATCTGCCCCCCCCCCCATGGAGCCCCATGCCATTCTCAATGAAGAATCCAGCACCACTGCTTGCACTCAAAAATTGCTAGTTAGGAAGAGTATGCTGGGGGGGGGATGAAAGAGGAGGAGGGGAGAGTGAGGGGGAAAATGTTGTGGCCTCTAGCTGTAATCAGCCTTGTTGCTGTCTGATTTCTCAGACTAATAGCTGAGCAATAGAAGTCTGGGAGTTCAACCAGAGGTTATCTTTCCCAGGTAGCATCTCGCTCAACGAGAATTTGATTTTTTTTCTATAGGACTTTACTCCATTAGATTAATGAAATTTCAATGAGAGCCCGGCACCCCCTGAAGCTTTGTTAACAAAACAAATGGCGAATCTGTAGGTGAGACAGCTTGCGAGGGAAACGGACGCGAAGGTGAAATGCTTCTCTGCTATCCGCCCGTCCGGCCTGCAACCACATTGATCTCTATTTAAAGCCACCAATTGGATTTTTTTGTTAATTATAAATGATTGATTGGCAGGGTTTTCCCTCCCCTCCTTATACGTGTCCTCTCTGCCACCCCTGCCAGCTCCCCCTTCCTTTTTGCTTCTGCGCCCACGCTTCAAACTTGGCGTGCTGCTGTGTGTGGAATGGATGGAGCTGTTTTGGATTTTTTTTATGTTAAAGAGAAAGCAAACTTGGAACAGTATTCAATGTCATGGCTGCAAGCTTTTCTATTGTTATGTGTTCTTTCCTTTGCAGATCAGATATAAACTAATTGCATTATTTTCATGGATTACCAAGTGTGCATAAATTTTAATATACCTTCCTCTGTTCTTGCTGGATATGCCATGGCTCGATCATTTCTATAGAAGTTTCTTTGGGTGATGCTCACTAATAGATTTTTTCACCCCTCCCTATTTTCTCTTTACTATAAGTTGTGTGCTAATTTTTACCACAAACCACCATTTTTACAGTGTTGAAAGTATACCTTCAAAACAGCAGTTCTGTCTGATTTGTTGGTGTCTGTCAAAATATGCACCATATTATTATTGTGTTTTTTAAAAAATGTTGCAGATTGTAACAAAGCAAACCCTGTACATATCACAGGGCAGTAATTAAAGAGTCTTGGTGGAAGGGTTAGGTGAAACAAGTTTGGCTTGTACAAGATTCTGATTTAAAATCAACAGAAAATCAGGAAGCTCACTTGCTATCTTTAAATCATGATGGTTTTAAAGTCATATGAAAAGATTGTGGTACAAATACGGACAAACTTCTTTCTGCTTCCTGATTAAAGAAAAAGCTTTCAGCTGGTTTTACTGCTCTTGGTAGACTCAGCTAAACTTACTGTACTCTCATAGTTCCAAAGCAACCCACTGTATTAGATCTTGGAGATGGGCCCTATAAGTATTGAGATTGGGGCAGACACATATCTGCAGAGGGTATAGAGCTTCTGACAACCCCAAATATTATTCTGAAAATTCCTTATTGAACTCTTCAGTTTTTTCATGCGATCAGTGATGCACGTTCACACATATTTCAGTATACTTTCATGCAACTATAGTGCTTATAATATATTCTTATTATGCATGTATTCTCATAACGGTTATCTTTAAAATAATGCATTTGCCAAACCACTTTATGTAGTCTAATATTGAGATTCTATGCTGCAGTGTGATTCCAAAATATGCATTGGTTTGTGCTTCAATTATGTTTAATACAGCTTTATTTCCTATTAATAGCTTTACTGCTTAAAGAAGATCATTTACATTTATAAACAGGTGTTATAATACAACAAATAGCAATGTAACATTCCATGCTGCAGAATGAACTTGTTCAAAACACAATCTTCTCTGTGTATATGGGCTAACAAAGCATATGTACAAGTGAGTAAATTAAGCCACTAGTCTCACAAGTGACTGTCTAAATATTATGCCTTTTACAAACAAACGTGTACTAGGGGATATGTATGCAAAGATAACTTCCTACATATGTTGATGTGGTTTAAGTGTTATTGACAGCTAAATATTGAAAGTGCATATTCTGAGTGTGTTACAAAGACATGTGTGGTGCCATTGTTCATACCTACCATTAAGGTGAGAACATAAAAATACTGACTTGAGGCTTGTCCCTTCCTTGTTTCTGGTGATCCTTCCTATATTTTCACCATATTCTAGTAGCTGTTGGGTGTTTATAGTTGACACCACCCTTCTACACATTGGACTGGTTTCTTTTTATCAAGTTCAAGCTTTCCTTATTTTCCCGCTCTTTAGGCTCTCCCTCCCCCCTTCACCTTTCTTGTTCATTTTTTTAAAAAGCATTTGACTGAAACAGCTCAGAAGCCAATAGGGGTGTGTAGGAGCTTAAAAGTTTGCCAGTTCCTTGGTGCATTGTGGGAAATCTTGTCAGAGTATCTTCAGGTCCCACCCAGAGGCAGTAATGATAAATGGGGTGGGGATGAAGATGCCACACAATGAACAGCACGTATCTGAGAACCGTGGCATGAAGAGGTAGCTCTAGACTCTGTAAATGCATCCCCATTTTTTTCTTGTTAACACATCTCCAGGGGCACATTCAAATCACCCTCAGTTTCTTCCCAATCAGCATCATTGTTGGTATTCACCAGCTGCAATTTAGATGGGAAACTAGGATAGGTTGTCTGGAGGGCAGTGCATTTTGATGAGCAATATACTGTGCACTGTCCACTTGGGTTTGATAAGTACAAATATCTCACCTATCCAGGAATGTCTGCTACTGCTTCCATTGCATATACAACTTAGGTGCAGTAGAGCTAGGAATGGTCAGATCTGTCAGTTTTGGTTTCTCTCTGTTTCTCATTTTTCGAGTCTTAAGTGCAGATCCTCACATATACAAATCAGTTTGCATTTTCTTTCTCTTTTCAAGTCCTCATGGAATTCATCATCATTAAAGTTCACATTTCTCCTAATGTGCATGTGACATACGGCAGGTCTTGCTGTCCAACTGCAATGCATTCTCAGAAAATTGTTTGTTAAGTGAATGTTTGCATAATGAGTTGATGATTTCCATTTATTCCTATGGAGACATTTATAATGCGTTCCCGACCATAGAATCTTGACCACCCAATGACAGAAAACCCCATGAAAACCCTCTGAATCCTTGTAAAAGGCAAACAAGGAAGGAAAAAATGCTCACTTATTTGTCTGATCCCCCCTCCCACCATGGTTTCTGGTGAAACACTTGCAACAGGCCAGTGAAGCACAAATAAGTAAGGCTTGTTAAAAGCTGTTTATTTGTTTACAGTACTACACACAGGTCTGGCAGCTGGGATAACTGAATCTGCAGTGTGTATAGTAAGGTTTGGTTACTAATTCCTCATGTTTGCATAAGCGAATTTCCTATAACAAGCATTTGGATTATGGGAACAACATGTAGAGTACAATTTTGCCTAACATAAACGTTTTTGCAAAAACATATCCCTAATGTAGCATGCTTTTGTGTGTCCCAAGTTTGAAAAGCACAATCAAAAAGAGAGCTAAGCATTGCAGTCCAGCGTGCCTTTCTGTCTCTGGATGGTATTCAGTGACTTCCCTTAAAATCACTAGATAATTGTGGCTGAGGTGAGATTTTTTTTTTAAAATATATGATATTTATTGAAAATTTTTGAAATTACAAAGAAAAAACAAAGCAGAAAAAGAAAAAAGAAAAAAGAAAGAAAAAACAAACCACATCAAACAATACAAATTCAAAAAACAAAAATACACCGCAAACAGACAAAAATAAATCCATCATTCTCAAATCCTCAACTCTCATTACCTTCTTTCCTTGACCTCCTCCTCCTCCCTTTTTTTGTATCCTGGTTAATAATTATGCAGCAAATCCTTTCCATATTTCATAGTATTCTGTCATTACATTACCTTAATCTATTTTCATCTTATCTTATAGAAAACCTTAAAAACTTAAAATTATTTTTACCGACTTCTCACAACCATAATATTCTTACCTAATTCTTTAAACATTTTTGCTAGAGCCAAGTAATTTCGCACCAACATTTTTCTAACATTCATCAATTTTATAAAACAATCCTGGTAATAAAAAGAGAAATAAAAACAATCCAATCTTCATCCAGCGTCCCTTCCTTCTGGTCCCGGGTTTGTCAGTCCTTTTTATCCCATCAATCTAGCGCATTAACCTGGTAACCTTATATCCGAGGCTCTTAAGTCTATTCCATGTCCCTTCCGCAGCTCTTCTTCATATTCTCCTTTCACTCGTGGGAACTCCAGCTTGGTGATGTTTTTGACCCTTTTCAACAAATCAGCCCCTTTTCCATAGTCCAGACTCAACTCCATGTGGTATTTAAGAAGATGTTTCAGAATCCCTCCAAAATTGAGAGCCCCCACCAAATGGCAATAAAACAGAATTTTTCAGATCATTGGAAGAGAGATTATTTGACTACATGGACCAAAAAATCATAATAATGGGAGATATGAACGGGGTGGTCTCAACAGAAATAGATAGATTAAGGAAAACTAAGACAGAAGGAGGGAAACTACCTAAGACATTTTTTGAAATGGTGAAGAACTATAACTTGGTAGATATATGGAGATTGAGACACCCCATGGAGAAACAATTTACATTTCACTCAGGACCGAATGAATCACTGTCAAGATTAGACCAAATTTGGATATCAAATGAACTAACAGTAAGAACTACAAAAATTGAAATACAGGCCAAAATTATCTCCGACCACAACCCCATAATAATGGAGATGAAGGGGGTTGAAGGACGAACTTTCAGATGGAGATTAAATGATAACTTATGGGATGATCAAAAATTTGTGGAAAAGATTCGGACGAAATTATTGGAGTACTTCATAGATAACCAAGACAAAGGGGTTAAAATAAACGTGGTATGGGATGCGAGTAAGGCCGTCATGAGGGGCCTGCTCATCCAACAAAATGCATGGAAAAGGAAAAATAAAGAAAAAAGAACTAAGGAGATTTTGAGACAGATTATGGATTGTGAACAAAAACTAATTAAAAAACCAAATAATGAAAGGATATTGCAGGAAATAAAATCCCTCCAAACCCAATTTGCAATGTTGATAAATAAGGAGGTTGAGTGGAACATCAAAAGATTAAGACAGAGAAATTTTGAATTTGCTAATAAGCCAGGAAAATGGCTTGCGTGGCAAGTCAAAAAGAGAAAGGAACAAAACACAATAAACAAAATACAAATAAACGGAGAAGAGATAACTGAACCAAAAGGGATTAGAAGAGGATTTACGGAGTTTTACGAGCAATTATACAAGAATAAGGATAGAAACAACAATAGGAAAATAGAGAGATATTTAAAAGAGAAAATGGTAAGGAAGATTTCGATAGAGCAAAGAGAAATGTTAAATGCCCCCATTTCCAGAGAGGAAGTAGAGGAAGTGATAAAGGAACTGAAAAGAGGTAAAGCTCCGGGCCCAGATGGGTTTACTGCGAGCTACTATAAAGAAATGAAAGATATATTGACGGTTCCGTTAGTTGAGGTGATGAATAAGACCCTAAAGGAAAAAGAGATCCCAAGCACCTGGAAGGAGGCATTTATCACAATAATTCCAAAACAAGATACTGACCCAACCCAAGTGAAAAACTATAGACCCATTTCCTTATTAAATACAGATTATAAGATTTTTGCGGGAATTTTGGCAAAAAGGTTCAAGAAAATATTAGTGAAGATAATGCATGAGGACCAAGCGGGTTTTCTACCGGGAAGGCAAATAAAAAACAATACAAGAGGCATAATTAATATAATAGAATATTTATCGGACAGAATTGATAAGCCAGCTAGTCTGATTTTTATTGACGCGGAGAAAGCCTTCGATAACGTCACCTGGGACTTCATGCTGAGAAATTTAGAAATTATGGAAGTGGGTCAAGAATTTTGGAATGGGATAAAAGCAATATACACCGAACAGAAAGCGAAGCTGATAATAAATAATGCCATAACAGAAGATATAAAAATATCTAAAGGGACAAGACAGGGCTGCCCGCTCTCTCCGCTGCTCTTTATAGTGGTGTTGGAGGTTCTGCTAAACGCAATAAGGCAAAACAAACAAATTAAGGGAATATCATTAGGCTCAAACGAATATAAAGTTAAAGCATATGCTGATGACGTGGTATTAACGGTAGAAGATCCTATAAACAGCTTAAAGGGAATTTTGGAGGAGATGGAGGAATTTGGGAAGTTAGCTGGATTCAAACTAAATAAGAATAAGACAAAGATGATCGTTAAAAACTTAGACCAAGACAAGATAGAATCACTACAGGAACAAACAGGAATTGAAGTAGTTAAAAAAGTTAAATATTTAGGACTCTGGCTTACCAATAAAAATATTGACCTATACCAAAATAATTATATCCCAGTGTGGAATGAAATTAAGAAAAAGCTGGAGATTTGGGCAAGGATGAAATTATCACTCTGGGGCAGAGTGTCCATGGTCAAAATGATGGTACTCCCCAAAATGCTTTTTCTATTCCAAACAATCCCGATAATAAAGGGCACAAAAAACTTTAAAGAATGGCAAAGGGTGATTTCTAGATTTGTCTGGGAAGGAAAGAAGCCCAGAATTAAGTTTAAGATATTAACAGATACCACTGAAAGAGGGGGCTTCGCCCTGCCAGACATGAGAACGTACTACGAAGCGGCATGCCTTTGCTGGATTAAAGAGTGGATAAAGTTGGAGGATACAGAGTTATTGGATTTAGAAGGGTATAAGAACAAATTTGGATGGCATGCCTATTTGTGGAGAGATAAGATAAAAGTACATAAGGGATTTTGCAGCCATATCTTTAAGGGACCTTTGATAGAAGTTTGGAATAGATATAAGAACATATTAGAACCAAAAACCCCACACTGGTTATCACCAGTGGAGTTAATAAGTGTAAAGAAAGTCAATATGGGGAAAAAATGGGGTAGGTACGAAGAATTGGTATTGAAGGAAGGAGGGAAGTGGAAAATTAAACCATACGACCAGGTAAAAAGATATACATACGATTGGCTGAGCTACTATCAGATAAATGAGATATTTAAAAAAGAAGTGAAAGAGAGGGGCTACGATGAAAAGACATCGAAATTTCAGAGAGAGATAATAAACAGTGATCGGAAAAATCTGTCAAGTATGTATAAAATACTGTTAGAATGGAACATGAAAGATGAGAAAGTCAAAAAAGTGATGACTCAGTGGGCAAAGGACCTCGGCTATGATATTCAATTGGAGAATTGGGAAAAATTGTGGAGAGTGAATATAAAATTTACAGCATGTGTACTGCTAAGGGAGAATATGTTAAAAATGTTATATAGGTGGTATATGACACCCGTTAAACTAGCCAAGATGTATAAAACAGATAACAAATGTTGGAAATGTAGACAAAAAGAAGGGACGTTCTATCACCAATGGTGGGAATGTGGGAAGGTTAAAAGCTTCTGGGGCGAAGTCTATAATGAAATCAAAAAGATATTAAGCTACACATTTGTAAAGAAACCCGAAGCTTTTCTATTAGGTATGGTCGGAAAAGATATTAAAAGAAAGGATTATAAAATCTTCCAATATGCGGTAACAGCAGCTAGAATCGTGGTGGCGCAGAAGTGGAAGCAGGAAGAAAGCCCAACGTTAACAGAGTGGAGATTAAAATTGACGGAATATGCGGAGTTAGATAAATTAACAGGGAAAATTAGATATATGAAGGATCAAAAATTTATAGATGACTGGGGAAAATTTGCGGATTATCTGGAGAACAAATGTTTAGTAAACACAACGCTAGTAGGATTTAAAGAGGCACTGTAAAACACTAAGAAGTATTGCTTATGGAAAACAATGTCTGAAAAATGGTACTAATGGCAGTACGAAAGATTGGAATGCGTTATAAAGAGATAAATACGAATGAATGTCAAGGACGTTGAAGGAAGTCCAAAAGAATGAGATGTATGAAACACGGATTTAATGTATATATATGGAAAGATTAATAAAAATTTTTAAAATGCAAAAAAAAAAAAAAAAAAGAGAGCCCCCACAGCTCCAAATAACTCACGGCCCATTGCCAGACCCGGAAAGTCCAAACATCCCTGCACAGGGGGGTCTATCCAACCCCCCCATTTCCAAACCAATCCAAACTTTATCTTTCCAAATCTGGCTTTTTCCAAGTTCATCTGTCAAGTCCAAAAGCTCTTGTTCCTGCAAGGCCGCAGCTCCCTCCATCTCTGGCGCCCAAGATTCAGCAACATCCTCTTCTCTCATCTGCTCTGTCAGGGCACACTCCCGATCCAATTCCTGGATGGGCTCCACATAGTTTCCCATTGCCTGTTCAAAAATTCTGGCCGCATTAGTCATCAAATCCATCTTCTCACTTAACTGTTCCAGTAGGGCACTTGTTTTACAGAGAGCACACAACAGAGCCTCTGAATACATTGTCCTACAAGGTCACAAGTCCATTCCCACGATTGTAATGTGAAACAGCTGCAAGCTCCCTGGAATTAGTTACAGTTTCACAGTCTCCCTCTAGGGGGAGAACTTCTATTTGTTCTTGCAACAAAGTATCCTTTTTGAAATATTTTGTCAATATTTGTTCCTTTAAAGTGCGAAAGCAAACAGTGGAATCACTATGTTTCTCTTCCTTTAACTATCTGTCAAAAACGTTTGTCTCTGGTCAATGAGCTTCAAACGTCAGTCCTGACATCCCGCTCCAGGATCAGGACGGTGGAAAGTTACTTTACTTTAAACTCACTTCTGCAGGTTTAAACAGTCCAAAAAAGATCCCCCTTCTTCTCCTGCTGCCGAAGGGGGGGTTCAACAATTTTAAATGATGAAAGCCAATCCTTTAAAAGCGATTTTCTGAGCTCTAGTTTACATTGTCTTTGCTTTATTCTGTCTACAAAGAAACGGAAGGCTGACTTCCTGTTTAACCTTCCCGTTTCAGTGCCAAATTAAAGTAGTTTTTAAGTCCAATTCCTTTCTGCTCACAAGTCCTTATTTAAAGTCCGATTGTTCAAAGTTTAAGTACTCACGGGTGCTTATTTTAGAAGCCAAATTGTCCCAGGAAAAAGGCAGCGCTCTCCAGCAACGGCTGTGCGGCTTCACTCCACGGAAATAGCAGTTGACTCACAGCACCGTGCCACTTCCCCCTCTTCACTTCGGAACCCGTTAGTGGGTTCCTTTGCGGGTTGGGGGGGCGCTAAGGGTGCCCGCCGAGTCCCATGGTCACAGGCTTCATCCGCCTGTGATTTTTAGCAGGGTCCCCGCTTCGCCGTAGCGGAAAAGACCCATTTCACGCAGAGCTAGTCCCTCCAGTTCAGAGGGAGTCCGCCATTGCCGATGGCGCCACCCCGGAAGTCGTGGCTGAGGTGAGATTTAACAGTGTCCATTTACGGTTCAATTGACTACACTAACACTCCCCTCCCCTCCAGTCCCTTTTGTTATGTTCCTTTTGATTGTCAGAGTTTAATTTCATGTGTAACATTGGAAGATGAAATGAGTATCCAATCTCTTTGGACAAGGACCATTTTCCTTTCATGCTGATCCAGGATTGCCACCACCTTCCTTCTTGGCAGGGTGTAATTTGAGCAAGCACTGAGTCCTGTTACATGGAAATAATTCAAATAGAGGGGATCCTGATCCATTTGCAAAGTGCTGGTAGCCAATCAGCCTTTGCATGTCTGGACTTAAAGAGTGTGCGTTTCTAGGTCTGTGAGTGTTGACTTCTAAGCAGACTTGAACCCCAAGCTCTCTGTTAAGCACTGCTTCTTCTTCTCTCCCTCTTCCCTCTACACTATCTTCCCTTGAGAATGACTAGTCATTACTTACGTTCTGTGGATCTGATGACTAGGACTGTTGCTGACATTTGCTGTTGGATAAGCCATCTGTGAACCAAGCTTGCCTTTTACTGCTGGAGCCACTTGATATATTGATTTATGCATTTTCATAGTGATTTCATAGTAGTCCTCCAGATGTTGATGGACTACAACACATATCATTCCTGACCATTGAGCTGATGGGAATTGGAATCCAGAAGCTGTGTGGTCCTGTTATAAAGAGGATGGATTTGAGGTTGGGCTGGAATCTCTGCAAGTTACCTTTTCCCAGCCTCAGTTCCACAACAGTCAGATAGAAACTAGAACTAGCAATGTTTCCTCAACATTGCAAGGGCAAACAGTGAACAAGAGTGTACATCATTTTGTGAGTTAAAAGCACTATGCTATCAACAGATAATTAAAAACAGATCTGATATTATCCATAGAAGCTGCAATAACATGAGTTTAGTGCATAGGCAGTGCTTTAGAAAAACCCAGCATTCCACATCAGTCCAGTTTTAAAACTGGCCATTTGGGTGCTCTGCAGGAGTCTAATTCTGTTTTTGCTGAGCATTCCCTTTGTAATCGATGCATTGGCTGCAGTTCTGAATGAGGCAGAGGAATTCCATCAAAGATTGTGGGCATTGTTCTTTGCAGAGGAATAAAGGGAATTCCCCCCCCTCCCCCACCAAATAACCCACAACTCCAGATTCCTAGCTTTCATTTTTTCTAAAGCAGGAAGTTTCTAGTGTTTGTAGAACCTGAAGTATGAAGCAATATGTGCAGCTACTTTTCTCATTGGTTTTCTGAGAAACTAGCCTGCTCCTCCCTTTCAGTGTTTCAGCCAATGAATGAAGTCATAGGAGTGATTGACATTTGGGAAATATTTGATTTGATTTATTATATTTCTATGCCACTTTTCATTCAAATGAATCCCAAAGCAACTTACAAGCAGTAAATAACCATAACATGATAGAACATAATAGAACCTCACAAATACAGCATATATCATATAGAATAATTAACAAATCATCAGTGAAGCAATTGAAATCTATAAAACACAGTTAACAATGCCATAAATAAAAAATAAGCTAAACATCACAATTAAAGCAAAAGTCTTATTATGTGATTAACAAATCAATTCAGAATATATATTCTATGAAACAATATTAACATTAACAAAATAGCAACCAAAAATTATACTTAAGTACTGTTAAGTTCATACGAACACTCTCCCCCCTCCATGACTCATAATATTTGACTCTGGTCAGCTCATTAAAATAAATAAGTACATAGTGTTTGTGTCAGCAACTACCTTCTGAAGGTTACCTGGGATGGAGGTGGGGCAGCACAGTGAAACCATCTACCCCCTGATGGCAAACAAAGTCTCTCTCTCTCTCTCTGCACAGTTCTTCCTCTGGAAACAGTGCCAGTTAGCCCTCTTATAGAGGCTCCTAGGGCTGGAGGTTGGAGCAAGGCAGGTGGAAAGAGTCTCTCTCTCCTCAAATCAAGTCAATTAGACAAAGAGAACATTGGAGTGAAACACCGATATCTAGAATCTAGAAGTTGTTTCTAGTGGTAAAGGTAAAGGGACCCCTGGCCATTAGGTCCAGTCGCGGACGACTCTGGGGTTGCAGCGCTCATCTCGCTTTATTGGCCGAGGGAGCCATCGTACAGCTTCCGGGTCATGTGGCCAGCATGACTAAGCCACTTCTGGCAAACCAGAGCAGCGCACGGAAACGCCATTTACCCTCCCACCGGAGCAGTACCTATTTATCTACTCACACTTTGACATGCTTTTGAACTGCTAGGTGAGCAGGAGCAGGGACCAAGCAATTGGAGCTCACCCCGGCGCGGGGATTCGAACCGCTGACCTTCTGATCGGCAAGCCCTAGGCTCTGTGGTTTAACCCACAGCGCCTAGTGGTATTCCTGCTCAAAGTAGATACATGTCCAATTCAGATGGGGGGGGTTGGATTAACAGCTGAATGATTCTCAGATATGGACAAGCCCTTTCTTCCAAAAAGCCTTCCTGAAAGTGAAATGCTTGTGAAACTGGCATAGATCAAGCTGATAGAGGTGGCATGGGCACAGATATAGAATTTAATTTCTCAAAGCTGAGCACTACTTCACATAATAATGGTAGCAGATACTAATTTGTGATTCTATTACC
This sequence comes from Podarcis bocagei, assembly GCF_964188305.1. Taxonomy (NCBI): domain Eukaryota; kingdom Metazoa; phylum Chordata; class Lepidosauria; order Squamata; family Lacertidae; genus Podarcis; species Podarcis bocagei. The sequence goes on from NC_138138.1 coordinate 22,960,207, forward strand.
CTTTGCTGTTCTGTGGCTAATTCTAACTCTCTGGCAATGCATAGCTGTTTGATAGAGTTTGAGTTTTTAGATGCTTTTATCTGAAAGCTTAACAGTTTTATGAGTACACATAAAATATTTAATATGCACCCATAAAAAGATGTAAGTCTGAAGCAGGCCAGTTTCAACCAAGACACTTTCTATGGCAAATACTCTCATGAACAGCGATTTGTGTGTTCTGTAACATGTCAACTGGCGCGGTGTGTGTTGGGGAGTGTGAGTTGTCTCTAAACACAACACCTTCCTGCTAATGAATTCCAGGCTAGAATATACACTGATGGTGCCAACTGACTTGTTACAAATTTGTACAAAATCATGGCCTACGTGTACAAGCACACAGCATAGGAACTGGAGCTCAAGGAGCACAAGTCTGTAAAACTCCGAAAGAAAATATTGATCTCACCCCATTCCACTTAACATAGACCTGTGTCGAAAGCCAGCATTTTCAACCACTTTTAAAGCTAGCTGTATTTATTTATATTTGGCTTTGAAGGGAAATAAAATAGAGGAGAGAAAGAAATATGCATAAGGGAGGTGGGCATCTTCTGTTTTTGTGACTGTTTAGCTTTGTGCTGATATGGTTGGGGAAAGAGTTATTATTGCAGTTCTTCATGTGGTACTTAGTGGGGGAGAGCCTAAATTAAACATGCAATGTTTATTGCTTAATGGTTGAATAACAGCCCAAAGCAAATGTACTTAATTTGACATTCTGCACACACACAATCATGTATGTCCGTACACACACACACACACACACTCTCTCTCTCTCTCTCCTTTATCACCACTTCACTTCTTTACAGAATTTTATTCTGTTTCTAGCTTAGATTTTGCCAGCCATTAATCACAAACTGGAGACAGATGGCTGTTTGAAAAGTGGTATGATAGAAGGAACATTACCATTGGTGTGCACTCTCATTTTTTGTTCACCAATTTTGCAAGTTATTGAAATGGTATAAACTATGCAAAAACTGTTCACTGGAAGCTATAGTGGGATACCCTCTTCAGCAAGGTGAAAAAAATATATAATCTGTATCTTAAACTATCTTTTTTCTTTTCTTTTCTCAGCCAGCAATCCCCTTGTTTTCATCCATAAAGGAAATGGGAACGTTTCGCATTTATGTGTGCAATGAGGATTGCATTTTTTTCAAAAAAACAAAACCTTCCAGCTTTATTAACTTAATAAAAATGTATTTAATAAAATAACCGTTCACTAAAAAGTTTCTAATGCATAGTTGCCAAACTTTCAAATCAGCATTTGAAAAACAGTAGAAATGAAATTTCAGTATTGTTTAGCTGACCAGTCAGCCATTGGTCTTGTTCCAAAAAAAATACATTCTAACATCAAATGGAAAAGTAGCAGGTTTCTGTGGAAAATCCATTGGTAAGTTCAAACTTCAGGTTGTTCCAGTTGTACTTCCTTTTCTTAATACTTCATCCATTCAAGGCTCTGGCTATTCATATGCACACATCTCCACTTCAACACATGTGTTTTCTAGTGTGCTGCTGATTTAGTCGTTCCTGTGTGTGAGGTTCTCTGTTACACTGCATCAAGGGTTTTTAAATACCAAAGTATTACCATCCTTGAGCAAAAAGCTGATACTTAAAGATTTTGTGAGATTGTATACTTTTTCAGGGACACTGTAATGTGCTCTACTATGTGGGACTGTCTGTAAGGACAGTCCAGAAACTTCAGAATGCAGTTGCCAGAGTCTTGTTTGGTACCATCTTACACTGGATATTCCTGTGTTTCTGAGACCAAATTAAAGTGTTGATTTTAACCTTTAAATTGGAGGCTCTCTTGATGTGTACTTCTTTGGTCTGAGAGGTGGGCAGTCATGAGAGAAAGAAGACCTTTTCTGTAGTGGCTCCAGATCTTTGTGGATCTGCCACCCAATAGAACTGTGGTAGTTGGTGGCGTGTCAGGCTTTTTAAAAGGCCTTAAAGACTCATTTGTTTCAGTTGACCATTCCCTGATTATTTTTTGTCCCATTCACTGAATGGAGGCCGGAATATATTTATGTTGTTAGAATGCCAAGCCTTTTTATGTTTCTGTAAATCTGTTTTTGGTCTTGATTTTAGTAATATTGATTTTTATCTATGTACTTTTTATTGTTGTGAGCTGCTTTGGATGAGTTTTGTCTGGAAATGTGGCAAAAATCACAATTGTGAATGAGGTCAACATTTGCAGAAAACAATTCCATGTTCCATGGCACACTAAAACTAATACCTCAAAGATATTGCGGGTTTGGTTTCATACCACCGCAATAAATCGAAAATCACAATAAAGTGAGTCACACATACCTTTCACACGGAAACAAACAAGCAAAACAAACAAAAATGTTTATACTATACTGTAGTCTGTTAAGCCAAGCCCCCCTGGCTGCAGGGGCAGGAGGGAAAAAAACTCAGCTGCAGGCCTAGCCAGCTCCATTCCATGCCCAATTCTGCAATAGAACAGACTCTCAATAACAGGCACATGATAACTTTAGATGTAGGAGAAATCCCTCGGTTTCTCCAGTGTAAATTGGGAATAATAATATCTGGTTTCAAAAGGGAATAAATTATTTACTTTATATTTATGCTTATTAAATTTCTAAAACACCTTTATTCAAGTGGATCCCAGGGCTGTTAACAAGAATATAATAAAGCACAGTTAACTTGTGTAATCTTACAACTATTAAAACAGCACAAAAAATATAGCCACAGACATAAAGCAAAGGTAATAATCCCCAGACTTCAGGACCTTCACCCATCTAGCCAGTTCCACCAACAGCTGGTATTTTGACCTGAGAGAATTATGGGACAATGAAAAGTAGTAGCCTGTATTTTGTTTTTAAAAGCTCTTTGAATTTAAACTTATAAAATGAAAGGGCTTCAAAAGCGGGGTGGGAGTGTGATGGCGGAGAAAAACTGTTTTGGCGGGAATGTGGAAGAGAGGGAAAGATGTATTCAGCAATGAGTTGTCTGTACATTACAATTAAGGCCAAAGAGGTCAGGTTTGCTAATTGGTATGACTGGTCAATTTCTTCTCTAGTTATCTCATTCTGAGAGGCCTGTTTAGGAATGGGCTTCGTTACCAGCAATCTGTGCTCATTTTTTATGCTTGCCTTTTATTTGAATATGATGATGCAATTGATGCAATTGATTTTCTGTATTGTTTAGCCACAAGAATGCTGTTATCTTTAAGAAATTCTATCAAAATAGCCCTTATTTTGAGAAACTGTCACTTAATCTAATTGGCTTGATCATAAGCCAGTCAAATAAACGAAACACTTATTGACAGATCTAGTTAGGCTGAAAGGATTTTGGGACTGGAGGATCGTATCATAACATAATGTCCCATTTTCTCTTTCTTTTAAATGGACTTATAAAATTTTATTGAGCATTCTTTCTGTTTTGCTTTCCTTTTTTGCTTTAAGAATAAGCTAAGTAATGTTTTTCATTAATATGTTTTGTAATTTATGTGGTCCCAATGGGCTCTGCCAAGGTTAAATAATTTAAAGAAATAAGCTCCCCCTCCCCACCTTATCTAGCATAGTGAAGCTAATGAAGAATACAAGGCGCTTTGCTCTCTCGCAGCACGAATTAGATCTCAGAAAGAGTGTGAGCAAGCGGCAGCCCCAAGCCTACAAATCTCGACATAAATATGTAGCAAGATGTTGTGAATTTTATTTTATCCCTCTCTTAAAAAAAAAAAAGGAAAAGGGGAGTGGGAATAGGCCCATAAAAGCAGATTAAGCACCAGCATAGTACTCTTTGCTCTCCTGGATTACAAAAGGATGTTATGGGAATGCACTTGACGTTCCCATAAATTAAAAATCAATTCTTAACGATGAAGCCGACTTGTTTTAGCACATTACCCAGGTTAAATGGGAGCGTGCGGAAACATCAAGCTCCATAAGATGAGGGGAATCTGTGTATATTAATATGATTTAGAGGATGGTCTACCTCGATGGAATAATTGTTATTATATCTATACAGCCAGATGGTACTTGGGGTAAACAGCCGCTGAACACCTAAATTGGGAAGCCAGTCAGTAGGCCTTTCAGGTGTTCATTGTACACTCTATTTATTTCTTTTGTCACTAGCACCTTTACTGTATTCTTCAATGAAGGGAAATAAGTCCTTTAGATGTGTTTGGTTTTGTCATCTGTTTCTTTCTCTTTTTGAATCTGTAATTTTATATGTTTATTTGTTTTTAAGAAGAGACTTGTGTTCCATTGTAATAATACTAGAAATGTGGTTTGTGACTAATACAAAATTGGGTTTATTCTTTCTTAGCCCTAGAGGCAACTTCAGCAGTAGTCCCACTGTAATAGCAGTTTTAAAGATTCCAGTGCTGAACCTACTTACCTGGCAGTAAGTCCCATTGAGCTCAGTGAGATTTATTTCTCTATGGTCATGTAGGATTGTGCTCCGAATTAAGTTTGCATAGGTACAAGGTCAAGCAATTTGAATCTGAATGTGAATCTTTTTAATTTGGAATATTTTCAAATATTCAGAAGATACTTTATATACATAAAGTCTTGCTGAGTTTTAGAGCAATGCTGTCAAAAGCTTCTACTAGGCTTTTAAGCTTCTACATGTGATGTGTGTATAATTAGGAATGTTTGGATTTGTTTGAATTAGTAGAATGAAAATCTGGATTTTTGCAAGCCAATTCATTGGAAAAATTATTGATGATTTCTCTGCAGATTAATTTCAGCTCTGAGTACCACTTTCCTTACAGATAAGGGGGAGAGTAGAGACAGATTTCGGTTGTCTGGAAAAAGATGTGTTTTGACTCTGTGTACAAAAGTACAGGTTGAGAGGGAATAATTGGAGAACTCAAGCCTGCATAGACAATGTTAATTCCAGTGTGTGCTGGCCCCAGATTCAAACATAACTTGCATGCATTGCAAGTGAAAACATATGGCAGTCTTCCTCAACTTTATCTCCTCCAGATGTGTTGACTACAGCTCCCATCATCCCTGACTACTGAACATGTGGGGGGTGGGGCTTGTGCAAACTGTAGTCCAAAAAATCTTGATGGAACAGGAAATAATATATTGGGCTGTGCTATAGGCAGGCCATAAGAGAAGTCACTGGACAGATGTGCTGTAAACACTAGGAGTCTGGCTGCTCTTCTGTAGTCAACACGGTAGTACCCTCTGTCTGCAGCACTTCAGTATCCAACTCAGTGTTAGTCCTTTGATTCTGCAGCACCCCTAGCCAGAAGGCACAGAACTAGTTGCTTAAGAGTGGCACTGGATAGATGAGTGGAGTGAAATAAGTGTGAGCATATACATATGCATATATGGATTGAAATGGCAAACTTCTGAGGCAATCCCTAGATTTAAGCTCTCTGTAATTTACTAAGTTGCAAAGGGAAGCAGGACCCAATGTCTGGATTCAGATGTAACACTAAACCGTGGTTTAGCGTCACAACAGCAAGCTTTGGCCTTGCACATTCCGTGTTCCTCTTACAGTCTGAAGGAGAACATCAGGAGTGACTATTTCCATTTTAGAATAACCACAGACTGCCATGTCATCTAAACCCTAAACTGCTCCTGAAGAGATGGTTAGATAAACTATGGTTTGAAGCTGGCTTAACCAGTTTCTCTGGATTTGGACAATATTCTGAAACAGAGGAGAAAGCTTCCAAACTTGTTCTATTGGCTGCACCTGATGCTTGCTTCAGTTCATTCTTGTAATGCTAAACCATAGTTCAGTGTTGTATCTGAATGAGGCTATTGGGGCATGCTTGGTGGAGTGATTTGACCTATTCCTAGCACCCTGTTCTTAGTCCAGAGGTCCCTCCCCACCAAAAAAGCAGGACCCCAAGAAATCTCTGTTACCTCTTTTTGACCTCAAGGGTTTAATTGTGCAGAAAACAGATAGCATCTATGTAGTTGGAAGACAGTGTTCCAGGATCTCTTCTTCCCCCTCTTCCATAATGAGGACTAGAAACATGATTGAGAGTGTTCTTGGGAAGCCAAATGTTGCACAAGATTTGACACATATGCACCAAACTGCTGGTCACACAGAAGGTACACCGAGCCTCACAGTGTCTATTTATTGCTCTGGGATCCCTTAACAAAAATGCTGCCCTGCTAGCCATTTAGAGCTAACTATTATTTAAATTCCTGAAGGGACTCTTTAAGATCTGTCTGTGCAAACAAGACTTTTATTGCTAGGTCTTTTAGGATATGTAGCCTTTAAGGAGAATGGACAATTTCCAAGTTTAGAAGAGAGCTAAGGGATTTTCCACCCAACCCCCCTTCTTGGCTTAGCAGTCTAGCGCATTCTCTCTCAATTAAGGTTCTGAAAGTGGTTGTGTTTTGCTACTGCGTGTTTTTACGGTGTGCTCTCATGATTCTAATTGAAACTCTGATAAGGTCAGTTGGTTGCCAATTCTCCATCTACGTTGCTAAGGGATACGAAACCTTTGCTAGTATAAAAGGATAGAAGATCTCCAATACAGTTGAACTAGTTATTCTTCTTTCTCTCATTTAACCATATACATCTGCTTTTTTAAACAAATGGATATTTCGTTCTGAAAGCATATTTGGTTGTATATAGCTGAACACAGGCAATAGTGTTAAAGATAGCTGAAGGCGATGTAATAGAGGATTGTTGCCTGTGGTGTACACTAAGGGTGGATGAGAAATTTGATTCATTTAAAGATGAGTCTAACTAATTCATGCTTTCCAGAACAATATGTGAGCCAAAACACATTCATCCTTCTAAATTTGCACTTCACCAAATTTTGTCATGCGCTTTCCCAACCAAGCAAGGTATATAAAATGCATATACTAAGGCTAAGTGTGGATTAAAATGTGTATATTAGTGAAAATAGCATACAAATGTGCATTGTATTTGGGAAAACTTCACAAAAATGTGTATGAAGCAAATTTTATAATCTGGTCAGGTTCTGTATGTGGAATTAAAAGAGGGGCGTGATCTTTCTTTCTGCTTTTTTCTTTTGCCTTAAGCAGAAGAAAGCATTTTGGGCTAGATGTTTGGACACTCATAGCCCTAGCATGAAGGTGATAGGATACCCTTATTTTTCTCTAGAATCTGGTATTCAGATATATACTATACATGGAAGTTCTACTCAGCAATCATGTCTAATAGTCACTATCTTCCATGAATTTGTCAAATCATTTTAAAAATAATCAAGCTAGAGGTCATTGCAATGCCTTGTAGTTGTGAATTCCATACATTAAGCATTAATTATGTGAAGAAGTACTTTCTTTCAGCTGTTCAGAATTTACTGCCAATCACAGGCCCACTGACGTCTGGTCTATCCCAGTTGTAAGAGAAAACAGGTTTAACTCTGTCCATTCCTATTTTCAGGTGGATTTTAAAGGTAAAATCCTTAACAATTTGCCCAGAAACACACATTGTCAAGATACATTTAAAAACAAATTGCTAGGTAGTCAGAAGATGGTGTCCTGTCATCATCTCTCCTCCATTTTCCATCTTTAAACTTCTAAATTTGTGAATCTAGCCCCCCACAGCCTGAGTGTATGGTCCTTATTGCCACTGCACACCTTGAATGAACATAGAGGAAGTCCTATTGGGGGTGATGGGGTTTGATAGCGGGTAGAGAAGTTTATGTCCCTCTCCTATAACACTAGAATTCCTGGGCATCCAATGAAGCTGAATGTTGGAAGATTCAGGACAGATTGAATAAAGTAGTGTGTACAGTGGTACCTCGGGTTACATACGCTTCAGGTTACAGACTCCGCTAACCCAGAAATAGTGCTTCAGGTTAAGAACTTTGCTTCAGGATGAGAACAGAAATCATTCTCTGGCGACGTGGCGGCAGCAGGAGGCCCCATTAGCTAAAGCGGTCTTCAGGTTAAGAACAGTTTCAGGTTAAGTACAGCCCTCCGGAACGAATTAGGTACTTAACCCGAGGTACCACTGTAGTTAAAAAATGGAATTTGCTCGCACAGGAAGCAGTGATGTCCACAAGCTTGGATGTCTTCAAAAGAGGATTAGATGAATTCACGGAGGGCATAGCTTTCAGTGGCTACTAGTAACAATGGCTATTGTCAGAGGGAATATACCAGCTGCTGCGAGTTGCAGGTGGACAGAATGCTGTTGCACTCATGTCCTGCTTGCATGCTTAACCACAGGCTCTTGTAGGCCACTGTAAGAACAGGATGCTGGAGTAGATGGGCCATTGGCTTGATCCAGCAGATTCTTCTTATATTTTTTAAGGAATGAAAATGCTGGATTTGGCACCAAGATGTATTCTTCAGAGTCAAATTTCAAAAGCGAAAAGTGAAACTTCTCAAAATGTAAATAAATATTGCTGGATTTCATCTGTGAAATTTATTTATAGTTACAGAGGCCAGCAGAAGACAAAACTAAGCAGTATGTCATTTAGGAAATCCATGCACCTGCACCTGCCCACCATGGTTGCCTGACTGGAGTCAGAAAGTGTCCCTCAACCTCAGAGCAGCCCAGTATTTAAAAGGCTAAAGCTGCTAAGTTGTTTTCAACAACAGCGTTGACCATAGTCACATTAAAGTTATATTCCCCAAATGAAGCTGCTTTCAGGAAAGAATGCATGGAGAAAGTAATCAGCCAGTTTGCACACCTCAACTACCCTTACATCCTTCTCTTGTCAGTTGGTACACTTGATAGGGTTTTTTTGTTTTCGTCCCAATGAAGCCACATCTCAGTGGCAGAGCACATGATTTGCATGCAGATGTTTCGGGTCCTGTGCCCAGCATCTCTACTTAAAAGGCTCAGGTAGAAGATAATCTCAGTAAATATTCTGCTCAAGGTCATGGAGAGCAACTGGTGGTCCAAGTATAGAGTAGATATTGCAGAATTAGAGGGACAGAGAGTCTTACCTTATATAACGCAGCTGCCTAATGGAGATGTTTTCCCTGGGTATCTGTCTTGTTTCAAAATAATAGTTGCCCAGATTTCCTTTTTCAATATGAATGTATCTTCAATATGGCTCACATCACTGAACATACTACCATTTTGAACTGATCACTGTCGTGAAAAACAAATGAAATATCTTCAGATTCGTTTCTTACAACTACAGTGGTACCTCGCAAGACGAACGCCTCGCAAGACGGAAAACCCGCTAGACGAAAGGGTTTTCCGTTTTGGAGGCGCTTCGCAAGATGAATTTCCCTATGGGCTTGCTTCGCAAGACGATAGCCCATAGGGAAATATCCGGGACAGCGGGGAAGCGCAGCGCGTCTTCCCCACTGTCCTCGGACCTCCTCCGAAGCTGGGCGGCGGGGCGGGAACGCCTGCCCCCGCCGCCCGGCTTCGGAGCATCGTTCCGAAGCCGGGCGGCGGGGAGGGAACACCTTCTGAAGGCGGGCGGGGGGCGAAAGTCTTTGCTCCCCCCTGCCTGCCTGTCCCGGAGGGCTTTTGAAGGCAGGCGGGGGGGAGCAAAGACTTTAGCCCCCCGCCCGCCTTCAGAAGAGGTCCAGGACCTCTTTTGAAGGCTGGCGGGGGGCAAAAGTCTTTGTCCCCCCTGCCTGCCTTCCCAGGGGCTTTTAAATCGCCCCGGACAGCGGAGAAGTCCTCCGCTGTCCCGGGGCGATTTTAAAATGCCACCCGCCAGCATTTTAAGATCGCCCGGACAGCGGAGAAGTCCTCCGCTGTCCCGGGGTTTTTTAAAATGCTGGGGGTGGGAAGAAAAGCCCTTGTCCCCCCCCCCAGCCTTCAGAAGAGGTCCGGGGACAGACTGTCCCCGGACCTGGTCTGAAGGCGGTTTCCCTAGGAACGCATTAATTGATTTTCAATGCATTCCTATGGGAAACCGTGCATCGCAAGACGAAAAACTCGCAAGACGAAGAGACTTGCGGAACGAATTAATTTCTTTTTTTTTTTATAAAAATTTTTATTGCGTTTCTTTCCATAGGTTAACAGATTTGTTTACATAGCAACATGCAAGAAACATTTTTTATATATAAAGAAAAGTAAAGAAAAAGAAGAAAAAGTTAAGAAACTTTCATAACGTCCTTCAACTATTCGCATTTGGACCTCCTCGCATCCTCTCGGCATTGCATTCATTGTTCTAGCCAGTTCAGCAATTTGTTATCTTGTTTCCCATCTTATTATACCTTTAAATTTATTATGTTACCAACTTTGAAAATTTGTAATTTAGTTTTAACACTCTTAATAAACATAATATTTTGCTTCTAATTTGTCTCGTTTTTTTCCATCAATACTTACTTTATCATTTACTTAAATAAATTGCAGAAGCATAACGTTTCTTAATCATGCACAATCTTAGCATTCAAACAACTTATAATATTTTTGCAAATAGTCCTTAAATTTTTTCCAGTCCTCCTCCATTGTTTCTTCGCTCAGATCTCGAATTCTGCCAGTCATTTCTGCCAACTCCATGTAGTCCATCAGCTGCGTCTGCCAGTCCTCCAGTGTGGGTAAATCTGGTGTCTTCCAGAACTTTGCGATAAGAATCCTAGCTGCTGTGGTTGCATACATAAACAAGGTTCTGTCCTTCTTTGGCACCTTCCGGTCCACCATGCCCAGAAGAAAGGCCTCAGGTTTCTTAGAAAAGGTATATCTAAATACCTTTTTCAGCTCATTATGTATCATTTCCCAAAAGGCCTTTACTTTCGGGCAGGTCCACCAGAGGTGAAAGAATGTCCCTTCTGCCTCCTTGCATTTCCAACACTTATTATCAGAAAGATGATATATTTTAGCCAGCTTGACTGGGGTCATGTACCACCGGTATACCATTTTCATAATGTTCTCTTTCAAGGCACTACATGCCGTGAATTTCATACCGGTGTTCCATAACCTTTCCCAGTCCTCAGACATAATGTTGTGTCCTACATCCTGTGCCCATTTTATCATAGCAGATTTAACTGTCTCATCCTGTGTGTTCCATTTAAGCAGCAAGTCATACATCCTCGAAAGTACCTTAGTCTTTGGTTCTAGTAACTCCGTCTCCAGTTTCGATTTCTCCAACTGGAAACCCACTTTTTTATCCATTTTAAATACCTCTTGAATTTGAGCATAATGTAACCAATCTCGCACCTTATTTTTTAGTTTGTCCTGGCTTTGGAGCTTCCAATTATCTCCAACTCTTTCAATCAATTCCCAATATTTTGGCCAGTAGGCCTCCATATTGGGCCTTTTTTTAGAGATCTTGGCTTCCACTGGTGATAACCACCTCGGGGTCTTGCTTTCTAATAAGTCCTTATACTTCATCCAGACGGCAAAAATTGATTTTCTGACAATATGGTTTTTAAACAATTTATGAACCTTCGCCTTGTCATACCACAAGTATGCATGCCAACCATAAACATTGTCAAACCCTTCCAGATCTAGGACATCGGTGTTTTCCAACAAAAACCAATCCTTCAGCCAGCAGAAGGCTGCAGCCTCATAGTACAACCTTAAATCCGGCAGGGCAAACCCCCCTCTTTCTTTTGAGTCAGTTAGTATTTTGAATTTAATTCGGGGCTTTTTGCCCTGCCAGACAAACTTAGATATATCCTTCTGCCATTTTCCGAAGCATTCCATTCTGTCCACGACCTGGAGGGTTTGAAATAAAAATAGCATTTTTGGCAGAACACACATCTTTATAGCTGCGATTCGGCCTGACAAGGTAAGTTTCAATCTTGACCAAATATCCAAGTCTTTTTTAATTTCCGACCAACATTTTTCATAATTATCTTTGAATAGATTTAAATTTTTGGTGGACAAAGATACCCCCAGGTATTTCACTTTTTTAACCACACTTAGCTCTGTCTCTCTCTGGTACCCCTCTATCTCTGTAGGCGTCAAATTTTTGGCCAAAACCTTAGTTTTTTGTTTGTTTAGCTTGAATCCCGCCACCCGACCAAACTCCAAAATAAGTTCAAGAACTCTTTTTGTGCTAGATTCTGGCTCCTGTACTGTAATGACTAAGTCATCTGCAAAAGCTTTCAGTTTGTATTGTTTCGCTCCGACCACTATACCCTGCACCAACTGGTCCTCCCTGATCATATTCAGCAGTACCTCCAGAACAGAAATAAATAGCAGAGGGGATAAAGGGCACCCCTGTCGTGTCCCTTTTTCAATTTGGAGTTCCTCCGATACCACATTGTTCACTATCAATTTAGCTTTTTGTTCTGAATAGATTGCTTCTAGTCCATTTTCAAACCCCCGTCCCACTCCCATCCCTTTCAAGTTTTTCTTCATAAACATCCAAGAAATGTTGTCAAACGCTTTCTCCGCATCAATAAAGATTAAGGCAGCCCTTGTGTTTCTAATTCGCAACAGCTCCAGTATATCAATAATGTTCCTAGTGTTGTCAGACATATGTCTGCCAGGGAGAAAGCCTGCTTGGTCCTTGTGAATTACTTCATTTAGTACATTTTTAAGTCTGTTTGCTAAAATGTCTGCAAATATTTTGTAATCCACATTCAGGAGTGAGATGGGACGGTAATTCTTAAGCTGAGTCTTTTCCCTTTCTGACTTGGGAATCAATGTGATAAATGCTTCTTTCCACGTTTCCGGTGCCTTTCTCCCCTCCATGATCTGGTTACAAACCTCCAACAACGGTTGTGTCAAGTAGTCCTTCAAAGTCTTATAATATTTGGAGGTAAGTCCATCCGGGCCTGGAGATTTGCCCAGCTGCATGTTCTGGATGGCACCTTCAATTTCCTGTTGAGTTATCTTGCTGTTAAGAATTGATCTTTTATCTTGACTTATTTTAGGTAGTCCATTTATCCTCAAAAATTGATCTATTTCCGGTTCTTTCTGAGGCCCCTGTGCATAAAGTTCTTTGAAGTATCTGTGGAAGCACTTTCTTATTTCTTCTGGTTTCTGAACTATTTTTCCTTGAATCTCCAAGTTTGTAACCGTGTTTAACTTTTGTCTTTTTTTCAGCTGCCAAGCTAGCAACTTTCCACATTTATTTGCTGATTCAAACGATCTCTGCTTCATTTGTTTAATTTTCCACTCAATCTCTTGATTGATCAGTTTCGAATATTGTGCTTGATGGAATTTGATCTCTCTTAGCACCTCTTTTGACTTTGGTTTGGTTCTCAGCTTTTTCTCTCCTTCGCTTATTTTCTCTAGAATTTTTTCTTTTTTTCCATTCCAAAATTTCCTCTTTATTGTATTCTGTTGTATCAGAAACCCTCTCATTACGGCTTTACTTGCGTCCCAGATTGTTCTTTTCTCCACCGTAGTGTTCAAATTTATTTCAAAGTAGTCCTTTAGCGTTTTTTGGGCCTTCTTAACAATCTCTTGATCTCTTAGCAAGGTGTCATTCATTCTCCACCTGAAGGATCCAGTTGGAAAAAGTCTCAATTCCATTTTTAAGGCATTATGGTCGGAGCAGGTTTTTGGGCAGATTTCCACTTTTCTTGTTTTCGGGGCCAGCCCTCTAGATATCCAAATTTGGTCAATTCGTGTCCATGACAAGTGGGCCTCAGAGAAGAAGGTTCCTTCTTTACCCAAGGGGTTCCTTGTCCTCCAGATGTCAATCAAGTCCATATTGTCTGTCATTTCAAAAAAGGTTTTAGGGAGTCTGCCGTCTGTTGTTAAGTTTTGGTTTTGGGATTTGTCCATGTTTGTAGACACCACCCCATTCATATCTCCCATCACAATAATGTTAGAATAGTCCAAATAGTCCATCATTGTCTCATGCAGCTTCTTATAGAATTCTGATTTTCCATCATTTGGCGCATAAACTCCTAATATCAAAATCTTTTCCCCTTGTGTTTGGATTTCAATTGCGAGAATTCTTCCATGATCATCTTTGAATAGAAATTTTGGTGACAGGTTCTCCTTTGCATAAATTACAACGCCTCTTTTTTTAACTTTATCTGATGAGATAAATTCCTGGCCAAGTCTTTTATTGATTAATACTTTCCTATGGAGCCTAGTCACATGTGTTTCTTGAAGGCATATTACATCCAATTGTTCTTTTTTCAGGATATGAAATATTCTCCTCCTTTTTTCCGGAGAATTCCCGCCATTTATGTTCCAACTAAGTAGCTGCAGAGACATCCTGTTCTAATTAAGATGTACTTAGGATAAGGTGTCTTCCTTTTGCTCAGATCCCGAGGGTGCAGGCGTTGGCCCGCTTCCAGGCAGTATTGGTGCTGGTAAGGTTGGAAGCCAATCCACTCCTTTTTGGAGATCTTCTCCGTGGTCGTGAAGGAACTTTTGGTTATCTTCAGGTGTTCTAATTTTAACCTTCCTTTCTTTGTAAATGAAGGATAATCCTTGTGGAAACTCCCACCTATAGGGAATTGCGTTGTGTCTCAGCAATTTTGCTAGTTCTGAGTAGGTGGCTCTGAGGTCCAGCAACTGTCTCGGAATATCTCTATAAATTTCCACCCTTTTATCTTGTATTTCAATTGCTTTTTTGAAGTGTAGACCTAGGATCTTGTCTCTCTCTTCCTTTGATCTTAAAATTATCAAACAGTCTCTGGATCTGTCTTTCCTTACCAATCTTCCCAGTCTATATGCCGAGACAATCTTGAAGTCTGTGTCCTCCTTTAAACCCCAGAACTTCGTGAATTCCTGCGTCAAGTATCCAATCAAGTCTCCTTGCTCGAGTTCCGGGATGCCTCTCAATTTAATGTTGCTCTCGCGATTTTTCAGTTCCACCATTGACAGATAGAGTTGTTGTTCACCCACCTGTTTGTGCAGGGGCTTGACTTCTCCTTTAATTTCTTCAACTTCTTTTTGTAAAGCTCCCACTTTCTGAATTGCTTCTCCAGCTAATTCCCGATTTTCCGCTGTTGCTCCTTGCAAATTCTCAATAGCCTGTGTGTGCTGGGAAACTTGTTCGGTCAGTTTTTGAATCGAAGAGGTCGCTTTATCTATTTTCAAAGACTGGTCGTCCACTTTCTGGTTTAAACTTGATAGTTGCTCCAATATTTGTTTTAATAATGTGTCTGACCCACCTGCTGCCATAACTTCTTCAGTGGACTTCTCTGTTATTTCCCCTTCCCTCTGAGATACCAGTACAGCTGGAACCGACGATCGGCGTCCTTGGGTCAGTGTTGTTTGTACAAATTGTGTTGGTTTTCTTTCTCTTTCTTTTTCCTTGGCCTCTTTAGATTCCTTAGCTTTAGATGCTCTTGTTCTCCCTGCACCACTCATTACACATCTGTCAGTGTTCAAGGTCAGATTGTCTATTGTTCCATGGAAGAGACAAATTCAGGAGTAAACAACCAGTAAAGTGGAATTCAAAACAAAAGTCAGTTCCCAGGATTTTATTAATTCGGAACGAATTAATTTCGTCTTGCGAGGCACCACTGTACAGCTACCACTGTAACACTTTTAATTGGCAAAGTGTTTTCTTATATTTATGGTGTCAACCTCAAACAACCTTGTGAGGCTGTTCCCATTTTACAGATAGGGAACTAAGACAAGATTTTGTGTGTGTGTGTGTGTGTGTGTGTGTGTGTGTGTGTGTGTAGAGAGAGAAATTAATAAGCACGACTTCCCTGCTTTCATACTCAATAAGTCCTTAGCCTAGGTGGTCTCTCTGATCCTTATCTAACCCCTTGACCACACATTTTAATGAGAGCAGAAAGTTAAGAAGCAAACAACGAAGCAAGATGCCTCATGGCAGCAGTTATTTTTTAACAGCTTATATAAAATATTACAGAAGAGAAAATAGCTAGATTGTATAAACGTGTCTGTACGCTGGTCTGCGGCAATTCCAATTTATGGGATGGGGTTTCTCGAGAGCCGCTCACCTCCAGGCGACAGAACCAAGAAGCCGAGCTGAACGAAGCAACCAATCTGAGACAGCAGAGCCTTTTTATGACACACAACTCAGGTTCCCCCCTCAGGGCACCAGGGCTAAAATTACATTGCAATGAAACCAACAAGCTAAGTTAATTTTATTGAAATTAACATTTGAGTTCCCATTTTCCCTTCAGCGCATAGTTAAAGTGCAGCTGGTATTGTAACTGCTCAGGAAGACAGTGGATAGATTGGATTGATCAAATATTGGGATAGTGTGTGTGTGTGTGTGTGTGTGTGTGTGTGTGTGTGTGTGTGAAATTATATAAATCCTTGTGATTCAATGGTTTGTTTTCATCAGGATTTGTCATGTCATTTCCTTTTCAGCAGGTCTCCTTACCATGAAGTTGAGTTGGTCATGCTTTATTTTTTGGTGAGGGGAGAAATTGCTGAAAAGGAAATGTGACATTGTTAGGACACCTATTTTCTTCTACCTATCCTGGATACTGCAGAGAAGTGATGTGGCCCCCTGTGCATGAGGGTTACACTCCAAAACTTGGCAAACCTCACTACCTTTCTTATATTTCCTCTTCAGTGCTTGCATGGGCATTACCAAAGGTAGCTTTAAAAGGATTAGACAAACTAATCCAAGTAGATTTATTGCTGGCAATTAGCTGGAATAGGCAAAAATAAAACCTTAGCATTCAAAGTCAGGCAAATCTAAAATTTCTCAAACTAATTTTCTGGCAGTTTCCCCCTCCCAACTGCTGTTTTCCACCTTCTCTTGAATTGTTGCACATATTAGGCAACCCATCCCACTATTAAACTAGCTACAAATAGTGTGGAACATTTTTTGACTTTTTTCAGCAGTAACCTGCATCTGTGGAACATCCTCCCTAGAGAGGTTTGTGTGGCACCAACATTGTCCACTTTTGGGCACCAGAGGAAGGCGTTCTTGTAACCCCAGACATTTGAACATTTTATATTGTTTTGGTTTTGTGGCCTCCTTCTACTATCAGTTGGGTGTATATATCCTGTGCTGGGTGGGGAAAGAGTCTTCAGTTTTGTAACTAATTTCTGTGGGGAACTTTTTAGTGTATTTTTAATTGTTAATAGATATATTTTGCTCATGTTAAAACCCAAACACTTTCCCACCAAGAGCAATTTGCAAGAAAAAGCACCATCTTGAATATGGCTAATAGGAGTCTCTGAAGACAGAGTTCTGAATTGACAGTTGGCAGCTTGCAAGGAGAGGACTTGCTGTGTAAATCAGGCAACACCTGTCTACACTTGAGTGTTTTCTCTGCATCCATTTGAGCACTGTTTGGTGTTATTGGTGCTGACGAACAGCCTAGAGCAGGGGTCTGCAATCTTTAAGACAAAAAGAGCCACTTGGACCCGTTTCCGAAGAAAAAACTGGAAGCCGCAAAACTCGTCATTATAAAAATAACTTTTTTGTCACTTTTTTATTATTTCTTTGTTTGACCCCTCAGAATTACTACTCCTCATAGAAATAAACGTTAAATTAACAAGTACCTTTTTGTGTGTGTGTGTTCTTCACTCCCCTTCAAAACAGTGACCAGCGTACATGCCCCTTTCAATGCAGTGACCAGCGTACATGCCCCTTACAATGTAGCGGGCGGGCGGGAAGGTGACGTCGGGACGGTGCGTGACTAACGCACGCACTGCCCCCATGCGACATCACAGCCAGTACAGCGCCCACCACAGTGGGGAGTGTCAGGGCGCACAATGCGCCTCCTCCCCTCGCTAGTATCCGCCCGGAGCCGTGGCAAAGGTGTAAAAGAGCCACATGTGGCTCCGGAGCCGCGGGTTGCAGACCCCTGGCCTAGAGCTTATCTACACTTACCTTTCCTCTGCTCTTTTCAGGCATGGTCTGCTCTATAAAGCTCCATGTCCAATCCCCCACCTTTTTTTTTCTTTTGCTCCGGAGCTTTCCCTGCAAAAACCTCTTTAAAGCTCAGTTGGAGCAAACAACAATCCATTTAAAACCTGAATTGATGTTTCCTCTAATTGGGGGCTAAAGGGTGGGTTTTTGTGGGGAAAGTTATAGGGTAAAAAAACATGCACCGACACGGAGTGGTTAAGTGCAAACCTGTGCCTGCAGTGAGTGGAGGAAAGGTAAGTGTAGATAAACCCTTAGCCTCTTTTTTGTCTCTTATATAAAGAGTTTTGGCACTCCAGTAAAAAGTGTTTTTTTAACAATTCAACAAAGGAATTATCTGTTATCTATAAGATGCTCCTTTCAGAAGCAAGCCAGTGAGCCACGCCAGAGTAAATGTCAAAAGTTGTTAATCTGGAAGTCAAGGCAGAGAGGTGTTCCACTGGAACGTGGAGTACAAAGATGTAGCCTTGTGCCTGTGGATGTTATGTGGCCACTATTATTTTTAAAAATTAGGTGAAAGGCCACCAGCTTTTAATGAAAGAAACAGCATGCTACCTGGTGGGAGATACTCTTGCACATGCCCTGTTGAAACAAAGAGGAACTGTGCAGTAGCACTGCTATACTCTTAGACAGCACCCCTTCATTTCAGTGGGGTTTACATAGGAGAACTTTCTGCTGAATTGTGCTTATATGAAATGTGCTTATTTAATCAGATTGTTGTGATCTTTCAATATAGAAATGATTCAGTACCTTTTACTTTCCTTTTCTATGTTCCTTACACACACACACACACACACACACACTTCTCCTTTTGGTTAAGAATGTAATAGGTGGATAAGCTTTTTTCTGCCAAAGGCCTTGCGTAATCTGTTGGTGGCCACATGGCAGGAGTGGCTGGGACGAGAGCCACTGGTAGATGCAGCCAGAGTCAAAGTGTATGGGGCTTGGGCAACCTCTTTCTTTCTCTGCCACCTTTGTTCTCCCTGTTTTCCCATCCTTTGTACATCCTATATGCCAGGGATTCAACCTTGGATGTTATCTGGGCCACCACAGAGAGGGCTTATCTATAATTCCTCTTGTCTGGCTGCTTTCCCTTGGGGAAAGCCTCTCTTCAGCACACAATTGGAGCAAATAACAATTCAGGTGTTTCCCAGATTGTCATTTGTTCCAATCTATTGCTAGGAGCAGATTTTCCCTTGGAAAAGAGCGGGACAATGGGAAAACTGCTCGGACTCGTGCCTAGAAAGTGTGGGTCAAGTGAGAAACTGCTTGGACCCATGCTGTCTAGGCACAACACAAGCAGAAGTGCATAAACCCTTAGACTGATAAACCCTCAGTTCTTTGCATAGCTGCTCAATGTGGTGAGGCACTAGAAATGCATTACTCTAATGCATCATTTAACTCTGGGTTGGGAAACATGTGGCCCTCCAAATGTTGTTGGACTACAGCTCCCATCATCCCTGCCCATTGGCCATGCTGGCTGGGATGGACAGGAACAGGAGTCTAACAACATCTAGAGAATTTAAGGTTAACCAAAGATACGAAAAATCAGGAGGGCCCTCACTGAGACAGTTGGGACATAATGAACATGAAGCTGCCTTATACCAAGTAAACCATTTGGATTCAACAGGTCCAGTACTATTTAATCCAGCAGTGGTCTCCAGCAGAGCTCTTTCCTGTCAGCTCCTATCTGATTCCTTTAGCTTGAGATAGTAGAGATGGAATTGGGGTCTTCTGTATGCGGAGTAATTGCTTGAACACAGAGCTATAGCCCCAAGTATAATCCTTGATGAAGCTAGCATTGCATCATGCTAACTGACTGCTGTTGTTACATAGGGCTTGGTATTGTTGCCAGGGCAGTTAAATAAATATCTAGCCCATGGGAGAGATCATCTGCAGATTTGGGACTGTCATCTCATCAATATTCTGATGATACCCTGTTTTATTAACCAAGTATTGAGTTATTAATCTCAGTTCTAAGCCCAGAATCTGAAATCTGTAGTACAGTGGAAGAAGTTAAAGAGCTGAAGCTGTATCCTATCAAGGGGCTGGTGCGGAATCACAGTTTTCTAGATGTTTATTTTATGCCTGTAATGGATGGGTGGTAGTAATTTCCTTGTTTGAATAGTTTGTAGCCTGAGGGTAGTCCTGAAGCTTGCCTTGTTCTTAGATCTCTATGGAATCAGGTGGCATGATGACACTTGTGTTCATTGAGTGTGTGATGGAGGGTAGAGCCATCCACCCTGCCCACAGCTACCTGAGGACTACCACTCCTGTTTAAATATAAACAGGTGCAGATATGGGCAAGAAGGTGTTGGGAGGGATGGTGGAAAAGGCAGATGTGTGAGAGAAAGGGCACATCTGGGGAGGGTACATGGGCTGTTCACTATTTGTCAGCCAAAACATTGGCTTCAGGTCTCTATTATTAGCTTACCATAGTTCAGTCCTTGGCATCTCCAGTAAAGAGCTGTGAGAGACTCCTGGCAGAAACTCTGGAAAAGCCACAGTACCAGTCGGTGTAGATGATACTGAAGTACATAGGCAAATTATCTATTTTGGTATAAGGCAGCTTCCTATGTTTCTATGTATTGCAAGAGAGGCTAAAAGGCCATCTTTTAAAAATGCTGTCTGCCCAACAGGCTCTTACTGTATGAGATATACACACACACAAAAACGGGGGAGGGGGAGGGATTTTCCAGAATGTGCAGAACCATTCTCAATGGTCTGTGACATGCAAGTAAATCGGGGCTCTAATGTAAAAGGCAATAAGCCGTTTGCTGGCGATGAATTCGCAATTAAAGTGGTTATAGTTAATTTAAATAGTAGAAAATGAGGTTGATTTAATGCTTATTGATTTGACGATGAGTGTCTGCTACACACGACCGAGAGACTTTGGGTCAGCTATGGGGCACCTAAATGAGGATGTAATTCTCTCTCGAAGCATACATACCACCACACTCCAAGGCTCCAAAATGAACAGCATGCTTTCGGGAGGGCAGCTGGATATACACCTACCATTGTCATCTTGGGTTTGTGTGTTGTTCTCGGTTATTTCAAGTTAATTGAATATGGCTTTATTTTTCTGCTGTGTGTGTGTGTGTGTGTGTGTGTGTGTGTGTGTGAGAGAGAGAGAGAGAGAGAGAGAGAGAGAGAGAGAGAAATAAATAAATAAATAAATAAATAATAAAATAAAACTTTTAAGCTAGGGCAGAGGGTATCTTGATATGTTTTGGGCTTCTTTTCTAGTCATACTTATGAGAAAGAAGTCCCATTCAGCTGGACAGGACTTGCTTCTTGTTCATCCATTGTACAATTGTGCTTCTTTTGAAGGTAAACTTTTTTAGCATTTCAGATGGCTGATGCAAATTGTCACCTTAGTTTTCCTTCCAGATAATTCTCTTTTTCTCTCCCCCCCCCCTCACATAAAAAGTTGGTAAATTGAAACAGATTTTGGGAGAAACTCCTGGTGAAATAAAGGTTGTAGGATTTGCCATATGTGGCCACCGAAACCTTTTTGTTTCCAATAGCGATGGTAAAAACTACCACATTGACTGCTACTCAGGGTCAGCCCTCTCATGAGACAATCTGAGTCCAGACACTTCCACTGGCAGATTCTGATCACTGTTTAAAGCAGGAGAATGTGAACAAACTAATCTGTCATTGGGAATTCCATCTACTGGGAAATTCTCTTGCACAAGCTTTCTTTCTGTTGCAAAGCTACCATTCATTTCAATAAGACTTTATTCAGAAAGAACTTCCTGGTGGATTTTGCCTTTCAGTAATTAGTGGGAGGAAGGACCCATTTGGAATTTCAGCCATACGCACCAAAATGTTTTAGGCCAGTCCTGTCACTAGCAGTTACATGCATGCAGGGTTATATTAATTAAAATTGATCTTTGGACTAAATCCCTAGCTACCATTTCAATTGGTTCTTGGTTGCTGTTTTTCCTTTCTTATTAACTTTGTGGAAGTTAATAAGTTGCAAAGGAAAAAGCAGCCCAGACCTGGTTTTCAGGCACAAAGTCACCCTCGTTTGCCTCCCTGTTCTATTATTCAGCGAATGCTGGGGATGGTTCTCCTGGGCACTCACTGCCTTGGTCAGAAAACTGTCAATAGCTGGTCACTTAAACCTTATTTAATTGAGATGTTGGTGACATGAAAATAATTTCCCCTAATTAAGGTTCTACACAGCCTGGAAGTCTAAAACCTGAGAGCGGGAGAGGAGAAATCTGGTCAAAGACGATATCCTTGTCAGACTCTGCAGTTTTCAGTGCTGCCTGAAGATCCCCTGCCCTACTTCTCCCAAATTATTGATTGGTTGTTTCTGAACAGAGTCAAGAATGGAGATGTCTTCACTGAAAAATTGTGTAGCTCCTGGTCACCTCCTGGATTTGAGATTACATTTTACAAACCTATTTGAATTTGATAGCCCACAGAGGTTGCCAATTTGGTGCCAGCTAGTTCCTCCTCTGGTGCTTGTGAAAGGTCTCAAAAATCCACACTTCCTAAGAAAATGTTTGGTGTTCCTGCTCAGTTCCTGTTTGTACTGACTTGGCCTCTTCTACATTAAAACATGCACTCTTAAACATGTTGTTGTTTAGTCGTTTAGTCGTGTCCGACTCTTCGTGACCCCATGGACCAGAGCACGCCAGGCACTTCTGTCCTCCACTGCCTCCCGCAGTTTGATCAAACTCATGCTGGTAGCTTCAAGAACACCATCCAACCATCTCATTCTCTGTCGTCCCCTTCTCCTTGTGCCCTCCATCTTTCCCAACATCATGCCTACATTTAATTGGATCCCCAGATTGGAACCCTGCTCTCCCTTCCATTTTTAACAGAGGATCTGTGCAAAGAGCTTCTCTGTCTCTTTCCTATCACCTGCTACCTGGTGCTTTTAAATGCAGGTTACAGGGATAGAAACTGCGGCCTTCTGTGTGCAAGGCATGACCTGCACTATGGAGCTATCACTTCTCTCCACCTTTCTTAACTGTATAAGAGTTTCAATCGTACAATCTCCAGCACAGCTGGGATTGGGATAGAATTAGGTAAAGGTAAAGGACATGTGGACAGTTAAGTCCAGTTGAATTCAACTATGGGGTGCAGCAATCATCTCCGCTTTCAGGCCGAGGAAGCCGGCGTTTGTCCACAGACAGCTTTTCCAAGTAATGTGGCCAGCATGACTAAACAGCTTCTGGTGTAAGGAGCACCGTGACAAGTGCAAGAGCGCATGGAAACACTGTTTACTTTCCCACTGCAGCTTTCCCACTATTTATCTATTTGCACTGGTATGCTTTTGAACTGCTAGGTTGGCAGGAGCTGGGACAGGCAACGGGAGCTCACCCCATCACATAGATTTGAACAGTTGGCCTTGTAATCGGCAAGTCCAAGGATAGAATTATAGACAGTGTTCACATATTCTTAACCTATGTACTCAACCTTTTACATACAAAATTCACATACTAGATGTCTGTGACCTGGACGGAAACTGCAATTCCCCACAAACTCTGCATTTCCACACATCAGGACATAGATTTTAAACCCTTCAAATGTGATACTGGGCTGCATGGAACTCTGCACAGGAAAGTGCTTTGTACACATCCAACCTCTCATTTAAATGTGTCCTTAGTCACTGATTTGGAGGGCTACAGAACAAGCAGAAAGTTACACAAAGCTTGGAGTGCTTCGACATCCTTGTGAGGTTACCTGTTACTGAAAGCCGCCCCCCGGCACCCCCTTAGTATTCATATAGCAGAGATCTGTGTGAAAATCTGTTTTCACTCAAGAATTGCAGAGCAATAGCCTCTTCAGTCGGGTACCCTTTCCTCCTTTTACTTTTAAAAAATAATAATATATTATCCCATCCCTGTTGCACATTTCTTTCATCCTTTACTATTTTAACTAAAGCTTGCAGATCCACAGCTTGAAATATTTTTGAGCAGGCATTCCAGAGGCTAGGTGGCTGCATTTTCTACATACCGTTGACATGAGTCTTTAGGCAGAAAGGGTCTCTGAGGTCATCGAAGTGAAATCAGGTGAAAAGGTTACTGTCTGGGAACATTAGACGGACCCCCAAGTTGGAGCCACAAAGGTCAGGCAACACAGTACTGTACAGCAAAAACAAACAGCAGCAGACCAAATGACAGGCCATGTGTGAAACTGCGGTGCATTTAAAAGCCTTGCATGGCTTTCTCGAATTTTATCTGGCAGTGATGTTTTATTTGGGCTTGTGTTGATTGTAATTAACATGTATTACTTTCTCTTCCTGTCTCTCAGCACACAGTTCATTTATGATAGACAAGATGGGGGACAGAGCAGTGAGTGGGAAGGTCTTGTCTAACAAAAGCATTATTTTTTGTGGAAATTTGAGGTTCTGGGGTTAAGCCCCATATTTTTAATGTGAGGGTCAGTGCTGGGGCACATGGAGTAGAAATGAAGAAATCTTGTGTCTTTGGATATGAGAAAATTGATTACCACTGCAGAGTACTACAACTACTTCCCACCCTAATCTGCACACATTTACCAAGGGTGGTTAGGGATGGGGAGAAATTGGGTTCAGTTCACATTTAAAGGTGAACTTCCTTACTCACACTTCTTGAAAGAGTATCTCAACCAAAGACAGCCATTCACAATTCTCTGAATTTTGCAATCCAGCTCTCCAGCCAAATACTGTACAAAAGGGTATTATTCTGGTGAAATATGCATTAAAGTGCACATATTGGTGAAAATAACATGCACAATGCGTTTATATTAGTGGAAAGTTTCTTGCAAAAATGCATCTGTTGAGCAAAAAATGCATTGAAACGTGTCTATTAGGATAAGTTCGCTCTAACATGCTGATGAATTTTCATGAGGACTTTAAAAAAAGAAAAGAAAACTGCTGTGGAAATGTGGAGAACCAAATCTGAGACTGGAAAAAAAGAGAAACTGAGAGAAACCAAAATTGGCTAAAAGGGTGGCTAAAAGGATTACTTGTTAAAGAATTTGATTTCCTGAAAGGACTGCAGCATCTTTTCTTTTTTAAAGAAACACTGAGAAGACTTGATAGAGAGGTTTTGCTTCACAATCTGGGTCTAGCCCTCTACTCTGGTCAGTTTCCTTATATATCATGTACACAATATCTCTTGTATTGCGGATTAATTAGGCTGCTCACCAGTCGTGCTTACATGAATTGCATTTTTGAGATATCTGAATTGTCTTAATAGTTCATCATTTTAATGCCAGTTTGACTCTCTTCAGTGCCAAGCTATCTTTATTCTTTGCAGTTTTAACCCTTTTGCATGCATCTGGCTGACTGTTTTTACAGAGTCAAACTACAAAATGCATACAATGTGTTATTTGATTACAAATAAATTTTGCAATATAGGTTTTTCATGTGTGAGCTAGGATTTTTAACTGAGGAAAACAGCTCCATATTTAGAGTACAGTGGTAATTCGGGTTAAGTACTTAATTCGTTCTGGAGGTCCGTTCTTAACCTGAAACTGTTCTTAACCTGAAGCACCACTTTAGCTAATGGGGCCTCCTGCTGCCGCCGCGCCACCAGAGCACGATTTCTGTTCTCATCCTGAAGCAAAGTTCTTAACCCGAGGTACTATTTCTGGGTTAGCAGAGTCTGTAACCTGAAGCGTATGTAACCTGAAGCGTATGTAACCCGAGGTACCACTGTATTGTATACTTTCCTGAAAAATGCTCTATAGGAGACAAGAGAACATTGCATGGAAAAGGCTTCTGAAGTAATGGTGTGGATGAATCTTATTTTTTAGGAGAAGAAGCTTTAAATAGCTGGGGAAGCCTAAGGGGGAAAATGAAGTCCACTGTGATAAGAGCTTATGAAATCATTACTAGTGTGACAAGAGTGAACAAAGAAATTTTGTTCATCTGTTCAAAATAAATAAAAGCTGCAGACTTGTGGTAGGAAATAGTCTCATAGTGCATGAATTAAAGCAGGAATAGTCACTTAATGACTCACGGGTCAGATCCTACCCATGGTGTAATTTTATTTAGCATACAGACAGGTTAACATAGCCAGGTAGTGCCTTCAGGCAGCAGGCAAAAGCCTAGTACCATCACTGCACTCTCACTGCTCCCCTGCCTACACTGTTGCTTCCTTTTCCACACCTCTGCTTCCTATTTCTTCCTGCTTTTGTTTGCAGGGAAGTTCCGCTCTCCCACCTGTCCTCTGACTTAAGAGGACTTAACACTCAATTTGGGGGCAGGGCTCACACTGAGGGCTGTGGAAAGCTGGATCTGGATCTGGCTTTAGCTTTCCCAGCAAGCTCTCAAGTGTCCATATTTTCCAAGAACAGTCCTGGATTTACAGAAGCCACCCCAGTTTCTGATTTGATCCGGGAATGTCCCACTCTTCCTTAGGACATCCCTATTTTCATTGGAGAAACGTTGGATGGTATGGAATTATGCAACCCATGACAAGGAAACAAGTAACTAGGTGGCACCAAGTTTATTGTAGAGCCTGGCACCCTACAAAGTTTTAGGATATTTGGGGAAATGCTTGTACATTTATCTCACTTTTCTTCCATCATGGAACCCAAGGTGGCATATATGTGGTTCCCCAGTGGTTGCTCATCTCTTACCAGACTCAGATCTATTTAGCTTCAGCCAGATAGTGGCCTACATGCCTTCACACCCCGGAACTTGCATATACTTTCCATCATCATGGAATAAATAGGACCCCCGAAAGAATACAAAAGTTCCACTGTTTTGAGGTCTTTAAGCACAGACTGGTCATCGTAGCAGAAAAAGGCAACCATTCAGAAATCAGAGTCCTTTGCTTAACATTAACTAACAATTCAGAGTGGTTATCACAGCTGGGATAGTTCAGTCGATAGATCATGGGACTCTTAATCTCAGGGTCATGGGTTCGAGTCCCATGTTGGGCAAAAGAGTCCTGTATTGGCAGGGGGTTGGACTAGATGACCCTCATGTTCCCTTCCAACTCTTAGGATTCTATTATCACCATCACACTTTGCTTGTGAACCTCCTGGGACATTCGGCTGACCCCCAGAGGAGCTGGAATTATGTGTTGGGTGGATGACTGGTCTGACCAAACAGGGCACTTCTTACATTCAGAAAATAAAATCCTATGTAAAATATGTTTTACATAGAAATCTTGATAATAGTGGCATGTTAAACAAACCAACAGCACTTAAAATTCTTGGGTGGGGAAAAAATATTTTACATCTATTTCAGCTAAATAAAGGTTTGCATTGGAAAGCAAGTATTTCCTTCTTTTCCTTTCCCCTGTGAGAAGGCCAAGCTGCTTCAGATGGTCATTTCTGTACATCTTCCCCTTTGATGTAAAAACAAAAATTAATGTTGTTTTCTTCTCAGACTTTGGAATGTCATAATTTTGCAGGATCTTCATGTGAGAGGCAAGTCATCATATTCCTCACTCCCCCAGATGGATCCCTCCCCCACTCCCTGCCTTAGCCTTCAGCCCATATCCCAGCAGGGCAGGGTCATAGTTAGTCTAGGCAGAGGGTAAGCAAGCCGAATACTGTCTGTAATTTCAGAAGAAGAATGTGCATTTAAAGGACTGAGGGAGTAGATTGTCCATCAGGACAGGCAGTCCATGAGGTCACCCAGCGGTCAAAAGCAACTAATTTCAACCTAGTCCTGAGGCGGTTGGCTCAGAGCTTGCAGTTCACTATCTCTTGCAATTTCAGCATCCTTTCCCCTTTATCCTAACATCCCTCCCCATCTCTCAAACCCCTGGGATCGTGTTTCTTCCTTAGAAACTGTATTTGCTGGGTAACCATCACTAAACAGCCAGCTAGTGATTTTTCTCAATGCCAGAACACTGGGAGTATACATATGGAGGCTAACTTGCCTTTTGTACTCAAACTTTCTGTGCTCTGTAAAAACCTCTAGTGGCAAGAATGTCCTGTTGGATTCTCATTTGCATTATCTCTGCACTAACAAAATTCATAAGTTATGCAAATAATGCACAAAATGCATATTTGCTTCACATGACAGTACCTATATAATCTAAAAGAGTGTTTGCCATTACCATGTGGAGCATTAATTGCTGTTGTTGGCAGACAATATGAAACCTTTGCATTGACTAGGCTTGGAATAATTTAAAGGACCCTGACTTTTTGCCCTTGCTTGGCCGACAGAGTAACACATTTTTCCTGCTGTGTTTCTGGTCCAAAGCCTTTGCTGCAACTCAAGTCTTCCAGCAACTGAACTTGGGATCTTTGACTAGGGGTTGCACACTCTAAGACTAGGTTTGGATTTGAATGGCCTAAGCCTGCCTTTGATACACAGATTCAGTAATTCACTGTGGTTTGTAGTAGCATGCAAAAAAGCTACATTCCTTATATGAAGGCTTGCCTGCCCCAAACAATTCACATGCACAGCAATTTCAAGCAGAACCACATGCTTAAAGGGCATACAAAATTTCCCTGAGATTCTTAATTACAGAATCCTTGGAAGCATTTGGAAAATACAGGCTTAGGGTCCAAACAACACAAATGAGCAGCTACTGGGGGCAATTTAAATGTATGCATAGTACTTGCCGCATGGATTTTTCACACGGTGCTTCTCATGAAGCCTATAGTCCAGCCTGGCATTTGACAGATGGCTTGTTATGTTCATGCATGCACTGGCAGACAATATGAAATGATCAGGAGCCTCCATGGTGTGGAAAGTATCCTCCAGTACTCAAATTGTTCTGGGCTGTCTTAACTTTCATATGAGACTAAGCTACGTGTCCTGATACCTCAGAAAAGTCGTGGCCCAGGCCCTATTGACAGAAAAACACAAAGCTACTTTTTGTGAATCTCTACAACCCAGACACCTGTGGAGTATTGAAAAATAGAGTTGTACAACTCCACATTTGAACATTAACTATTGTCACCTCGGGGGTTAAGTTCACTGCACGTTTGGCATTATAAGGTGCCTGTACATGCAGGACTGGAAGCTGCACCTTTTGGAGCTCTGAGCCAACCAATATTTTACTGGCTATGGGCTTATCTACACTTAATCTTTTGCCACACTCTTAACAGACAGAGGTCCACATTTTAACTCTCCATGTCCGGGTGCCTTTTTTTTTTTGCCCTGAGTTTTCCCCGTGGAAACCCACTCTTTAAAGTTGAATTGGAGCAAACAACAATTGGGGTTTTCCATGGTTTTACCATTGCTCTGATTGAGAGCTTAAGAGTGGGTTTTCGTGGGGAAAGCTCTAAGCCCCTAATGGATTCTGCCAGATTGCTTCTGTAACTGTCTGATTTTCTCCCTGACACCACTTCATACCTGTCAGCTGCTGCTGACTTCATCCGTAGCTTCATCCGTGACCCTCCAGGTTTTGTCCGACTCCACATTCTTTGTCTTTACCTTGAAGATCTATCTAGGGCACCAGTGTGTGTGTGTGTGTGTGTGTGTGTGTGTGTGTGTGTGTAAAATAAATGGTTACCAATTCATATTTTTCCTGTTCCTCTGAGAACCTTTCAAACCCTGACCAACTGAGGGCCATGACTTGGTGGTAGAGCACATGCTTTCCATTGAAGAAGGTCTGAAGGTCAACATTTGGCTTTTCCAGTTGAAAATACCAAGCAGCGGGTAATGGAAAGATCTCTGCCAGAGGGCTGCTGCCAATCAGAATAGTCAGTACTGTGCTACAGGGACCAAATGTATACCTTGGGAATTACTTCTTGAACTTGAAAGTAATGAAAGGTAGTATTCTAATGGGGGTATTGATGACGATAATCATCATAATGGGCAGTATGTGGTCTTCAGCTGTTCATGCAGAAACTCATGCAGAAACTACAAGCTACATTAGTGGCTAAGCAAACGTTATTTCGGATGATGCGTTATATGGGACCCTGCATAGAGCAGTAACCAACCTGTTCAGACCACACCTCTGAGTCAGCAGGGGCTGACCTCCTGGGTCATTGTTGATTATTTTAAAAGCTTCCACGTGCCAGGTACTTAGTTGATAATGCATATATTACAGGCAGCTTCATGTGTTCATTTGGCTCCTGGCTAGAGCTGGGGGGAAATAGTGATTCAGTGAAAATATGCAAAACAGTAATAATAACAGATACCCACTGTTATACCTCTTTCCTTGCCTCTGAGTAATCACAACCAGCCTCTGACCCCACTCTGTCACACAGTACACTGGAACTGAATGTTGGAACTTCTTGCCTAAGGGCTTATTTTCTAGGCCATATATAACGTTAACTAATGTTGTTGTCCTTTGAATAGGCTCCTGACATACCACAACATTTGTGATGTGATGTTCTTACATGTTGGATTTGTGTGGCAGTCTTGACTTTTAACATTTTAATCAAAAGCGGCCACAAGCAGCAGCAAATCTGAATGGAAGAGTGCTGATGATGGTGGGGAGATGCTTAACCCTTTCGCTTCCACCAGTTCTTCCAATCAAACTCCCCACCCAGCTGCTTTTGCACAAGCAGTAGAAAAACATGTGGCTATTCTCTTTCAGGTGGTGCTGAGGTGTAGCTTCCCCTTTAACCACACCCAATTTGTATCACCACTGCCTTCCTTGGCAATGCCCTTTATTTAAAGAAACAGATGTGAACAAATAATGTACCTCTAAGCACGTACAGAATCCCTTTCTCTTCCCCACTAGGGAAGGGTATTCTGCCTCCATTCACTGTGTTAACCTAGATGTCATGCAGGATATATGTGAACAGAATCTCCCACGTTGCTGTTATTTTGTTTATTTTAAAGAATAATAGCAGCCATGGAGGCCACCAATTCAGATTGGGAGTGTAGTGCCATTTTCTTGATTAATAGCTGAGGTGAATTTTATTTGCCTCATATGGTACTTGAATGTTTTGCCCCATGGAACCATAGCTTTGGATGGATTATAATTGGGGGAAATGGTGTGTGTGTAGGGAAATGGATAGCTCCCCTCTCTGTATCTGTGGTCCCAATCTGAATCAGCCTCCCTCTCCACTGCTACTATGAATGCTTTAAAAACTCAGGTTGTTCTGTCTTCTTCTCTATTGAGGTTTCTCTGTTTCTTGTTTTTCAAATCTTAAATTCAGTTCACCACATTTCTATGTCATTTTGTGCTTTAAAAAACAACCAGTGTCTGGAGGCAGTTGGAGGATGGATGGCAGCTAACAGATTGAGGTTGAATCCCGACAAGACAGAAGTATTGTTTTGGGGGAACAGGAGACGGGCTGGTGTGGAGGACTCCCTGGTCCTGAATAGGGTAACTGTGCCCCTGAAGGACCAGGTGCGCAGCCTGGGAGTCATTCTGGACTCACAGTTGTCAATGGAGGCGCAGGTCAATTCTGTGTCCAGTGCAGCTGTTTATCAGCTCCATCTGGAACGCAGGCTGAGAACCTACCTACCCGCAGACTGTCTCACCAGAGTGGTGCATGCTCTAGTTATCTCACGCCTGGACTACTGCAACGCGCTCTACGTGGGGCTACCTTTGAATGTGACCCGGAAACTACAACTAATCCAGAATGCGGCAGCTAGACTGGTGATTGGGAGCGGTCGCCGAGACCATATAACACCGGTCTTGAAAGACCCACACTGGCTCCCGGTATGTTTCCGAGCACAATTCAAAGTGTTGGTGCTGACCTTTAAAGCCCTAAATGATCCAGTATACCTGAAGGAGCGTCTCCACCTCCATCATTCTGCCCGGACACTGAAGTCCAGTGCCGAGGGCCTTCTGGCGGTTCCCTCGCTGCAAGAAGCCAAGTTACAGGGAACCAGGCACAGGGCCTTCTCGGTAGTGGCACCTGCCCTGTGGAACGCCCTCCCACCAGATGTCAAGGAGGAAAAAAACTGCCAAACCTTTGGAAGACATCTGAAGGCAGCCCTATTTAGGGAAGCTTTTAATGTTTAATAGGTTATTGTATTTTAGTGTTTTGTTGGAAGCTGCCCAGAGTGGCTGGGGAAACCCAGCCAGATGGGCGGGGTATAAATAATAAATTATTATTATTATTATTACCACATTCATCAGTGTTTTGTGCAAATTTCTCATACTCATTGTTCTGTGCAATTTTGCCCAATATGCACATTTTTTGCAAACCAATTTCCCCTAATACCATGTATTTCTGTGTGTTACTTTCATGAATATATGTGTTTTTAGGCACACTTCGTCCTAGTATATACAGTTTTCCAGTGGAAGCTGATCCACTAGAGTGAATGGGGAACTGCCCCAGCGACCTCAATCTGCCCTCTGCCACGGCCACCTACCTACCTTCTTCCTTACCATCAGTCGGGGGTGGCTCTGCCTGTCAGTTACTCTGGCGCCACCTACTGCTGGTGTCCCTACCTTGTGCCCTACCAGTCACACTGACCAACAGCCATCACCACATTTTTGTTCACATTATTTAACTTTGCAAAATATGGCAAAGTGTGAATTTTGAAAGATGGGTGTGTTTCAAATCCTTTTATCCCCCCCCCTAAATTGTGAATTAGGTTGCTTCAACTCTAAGTGCAAACTGAATAACATTTCTCCCCCAATTCCTACTTCCATGCCATGTCTAGTTTGGCCTGTAGAATTAAAGAGTGTGGCTTCAAAGCAAATGGCAAGGTTCCCAAGTAAGTCCGAACCATAGCACTGCTCTTTAAAAACACACATGCACTCAAAAAAGACCACCCAAATACTGTCTCTGCCTTTTCTGTCAGCATTCTGGCAACACTATTCAAAAATGTTATGAAACCTTTAAAGCTTATTTTAGTACTTCCATACCATCACTACACCTTATTCTGGTCCTCCATAAATGACGGTAACAACCTGCTCATTTTCACCACAGCATGACATAACGTGTTATAGGATCTTCCAGTATAAATAACATGAGAATCAGCCCTGTAATCGTCTCAGTTAGTCTGAAGTGGGAAGTAGTACTGTGGGTGGCACTGACCCCTGATCATCTTTTCTTTTTTCCCAAAGCAGAGTAGAAAATCATATACATGTATCTCCTACCCTCTTTGACCTTGGGAGGCAAATTTAGGAGGATTTATTGGTCTGTGCATGGCAGCCGAAATATGGGAAAGCATCACTTTTGGTTTAGAAGGGAGGGAGGGGGCCTGCTGCTGTGTTCGCATTGTGTATAATAACATTTTGCTTAACTCATTCTCCTTAATTCAATTGATATTAATTATGGTGTATTAAGAGAGCCCTGACGGTAATGCTTTTCTATATGGATTTTCACCCATGAATCATTTTAACTCTGGTGGCTTTGCTTAATGGGGACCCTACGGAAAAAAATATTACTAATGAGTTACAGTGCAGCTCTTGCATGATCTGAGCATGCCCCCCCCCCTCATTCCTCTCAACACCCCATGAGCCAACTCTGAAATTTCACCGGGAAAACAGCTGATGAAATGTTTGGACCTGCAGGCTTATTCGAACAGCTTAGAAAATAGATCAATTTTTCTTCTTTCTGTGATGTCCTTCATTTATTTCCTTTTTTGCAATAATCTGATACAGGCAGAAGAGTTAACATTTGGAAGACCTATTTGTTTTCCATGTTTGTCACTGCTGGAAGACTATTTCCCATTCCCCCCTCCCCCTGCTGCCACCCCTTCCCATTTTGCACATTAGAAAATTCATCCTGCAATGGCTACAGTGCCATCTACTTGTTGCTTGGAGGTTGACAACTATGTCTACTTTTTAAAATCCACATTGTTGCTTTTCCCAAAGAGGCAGAAAGTCTCTTGCCTCAAAATTAAAAACCTGCAAGTGTAGTAGAATTTGTGAATGCCAAGGTGCCTGTGGATAATCAGTGTCTGGTGCTCAAACGTATGCCCAGGCTGCCAAGTGGGGTTAATTATGGGGTAAGGGATATGTATTGTCACATTGTTGGATGTGGTGAGGTTGGGGTTGCCTATTTTTTGTTCCTTTAAAACACTCCACAAGGAATTCATTTCATAAAGCTCTTCTTGCCTGTTATGATACTGTTGTTCCAGACTTCAAAGTTTGACTGTGGTACCTGTGGGTGACACTATGAGTGTCTGAAAGGGGAGATTTTTAACATGACTTCTCTATATAAACAGATGGTATGTCAGTCAGGGTGCAGATATCAGTGTGAAATAAGAGCTGGATAGCATGCAGTAGCATTCATGGTAGCAACAGGACCTTCTGTGTCTCAG
Source organism: Podarcis bocagei (assembly GCF_964188305.1). Classification (NCBI taxonomy): domain Eukaryota; kingdom Metazoa; phylum Chordata; class Lepidosauria; order Squamata; family Lacertidae; genus Podarcis; species Podarcis bocagei. Next base: position 22,993,944 of record NC_138138.1, read on the forward strand.
GTTTGGAGGCAGTTGTGCTCTGCAGTTGTTATTTCTCTGGAAAAAGGGATAAGCAAGAGGAGGAAGGGTACCCCTGCAACTACTTTAAAGGACTAATCAAATACCAACTATATCAAGAATTCACAATTTGAATTCTAATTAAACATGTGCCCAGTGTCAAAAAAATATTTTTACCAACTCACCAAAGAACTGATCTAGTATTCACTACTCTGACCACCTGATCACCTGTTACTAAGGATGTGTCATGGGTTCCATTGCATCAGCCAGGATGGGGTGAGAATGGGAGGCTCTGTCAGATGAGGCTGGGGGTGGGCAAAGTTCAGGTAGTGGTGGAAAAGAGGGTCCTGTGCTGCTGTTGCTGCACACCTCTGTAAGGGAGGAGAAAATATTTGGGCCAGTTCTTACTCTGCCTCCTGAAAAGAAAGTTCCCAGGGTAGAGGAAGAGGTACCTAGCCAACTGGCATAGCTAGCTAAGGTGGAGGGAGAGTCAAAGTGTTGAACGGGTCCCATCACCAAGAATGCACTTCTTTCTATGCCGGTGCAAACAGACTCAACAACTCCCATCTGCCCCAACCAGCATTGCTAATGGTCAAGAATGATGGGAGTCCAACAACATCAGTATGTCATGATGGAGATGAAAGTAATACCTCTCCCAGTTAGGGAGGGTGAGGAGGTGGAGGGCAGGTTGGTCTAGAGGGGAGAGGGCACTGCCTGAAGAGCATTCTGGGGGTTGGACTTGAGAGGCCAGGCAGGCTGGATTAGCCTGAGGACCCCCTACATATTGTATTGCTTCAGCTCTATGGCATTTCAGCCTCTGCCTCCCCATATACTACTACCAACAGTACGAATGGAAGAATCTGTCAATTTTGGTTTCTTTGTGTGTGAAGTATGTATGTGATAGCACTGAGCTATAGTTCCATGTACAACACTTAACTTCTCTCCACAAAGGTGGAGAGATCTTTTTCCATAATGTAGTCCAGAAACGTAAGGCAATGGTAGAGGGAAAACAAGGTATTGGGACTGGCTGAGCTGAGGACTCGCTCCTGGGAATCACAAGTGGAGGGAGTGAAGTTGCATTCACGTCCTGCTTATGGGCTTCTAGCAGGCATCTGGGTAGCCCCAAGATCTGGTTGAATACAGGAATCTGTACCAGATAGGACTTTGACCTGATCTGGCATAGCTGTTCTTGTGTACCAACCCCCCACCACCACATCATAAAAACTGTTGCAAAAACTACTCTCAGATTTGGGAGGGAGGATATGTTAGTGATGACAGGAGTGTTGGCCTAGAGGTGCTCTTGTCACCCAACTTTTCAAGCTGGAACCACTGGCTTTTTTTTTCCTTCTGGGAAGCATGGCCTGAACCATAACACCTCTGTTTTTTGTTTTTATTTCGTTTTTAAAAAATAAGCACTGTGTTGTCAGGGTCTTCATTCACAACAGTACACAAGCCACACACTTTTAGCATTCCCGGTGCTTCATGGCATATGTTACACAGACACACACACTCACTGTGCAAGTGTTGTGTTACTTCTAAAGCCTTGATCTCACTGCACATTCTGTAAGCTAGCTACTGTGCTCTTTTGCGCTTGCGCTCCCCCCCCCCCACACACAGACACCTTCTTATTTATAATGGCTACCACTTTCCAGTTAACAGTCTAAATAAAAGAGCCATTTCATAAAATGCCTTATTCATATTAGGTAGCAATTACCATCCTGTGGCATATTCCTTAATAACCTCTTATAAAGCAGGTTATAAAAGTCACCGGTAATGATAGCCGCGGGGTGGGTGGGTGGCTTTTTCCGAGCAAAGCATACATGCTAATTATGGTTACTATGCACATCAGTAACAAAAAAAAAGTGGTTGTTTTCCCCCAACCATCTATATTATTAGAGATGGGTGCATTAATTGATTAATCAGTGTAGCTAATTGACGAATTCATTGGCAGTAATCTTATGCACATTTTCTGTTGATTTCTGTTGGAGTTACTACCACATAAACTTAGCACAAGAGTAATTGATTTTAGTTAATTGATTTGAATGATTATGAACTGTTTTGCTGCTGAGGTTCTGTGTTCTTCAAAGAAACCAAAACGTATTTGATTTCCCAGTTCCTTCATCCTGCCCAGGAGAGTGATACACTGGAGCCAAGTCAGACCATCATTTCTAAGGTGGCAGAGTCATTGCCATAAGCCATGTGGTAAAATAGTCTTGTGACAGTGCCCTTGTATGACAAGACTACACCATGAATAGCAAAAGAACCTTATCAAGGTCCTAGCCTATGGCATGTTAGAGCATATAGCATATGTTCTAAGGTCTGGATAAAGGGGGTCAGCTTGACTTACTTGAGCTAACCAAACATATTTGCTTGTGACACATAGCTGGGCCCTGAAATAAGCAAAAGAAAGATATTTGCCCCAGGGACTTTAAAGTCTAAATTTAGAGAGCGTTGAGGGAGAGAGGCATGGAGGACATGCCAAGGGTAGCAAATAATTCAAGTTAACAAATGCAGACTTCATTAGATTTAGAGATTAAGCAAAAAGCTTAATGGAAGAAGAAAATGTTGAGTTGTGGTTTGAAGGAAGAGGGAAAGGTGGCACCATGTAGGCATTCTAAAAAGTATGTTAGGGGCAGCAAGAAATAATGAATGGATTCATTGAAGACAGTGGCTGTTGGTGGGTAGAGAAACCAAGACCACACATATCTGGAGATATATGGATGCAAAAGTGGAGAGATAAAGTGAGTGGGTGGGAAAGCCTTGAAGCTTAAAGGTAAGGATAAGGAGGTGGTTCCAGAAGGGGATGGTGAGCCCAGTGACAGGATTTGAAGTCACAGAGTCTGAGCAATGAGACAGGTAAATGGTTTGGGAAGCAGAGCTCTTGATAGGAATGTGAAGAATAAAGTTTGATGGTAGAAGGCTAGAGAGGAAGAAATTTGTGGTACTCTAGGCAGGAGTATGAGGGAGCAGAGAGGAAGGACTGGGTTTTCACAATATTGTCAACAGAGAAGTAACAAGAGTTGTGACTAATGGGATGTGCACTGCAAAGGAGAGGGAAGAATCCAAAATAATGTCAAAGCTTCGTGCCTGTTTGCCATGTTCGTGGGTATAGAGAAACAGCTGGTTTGCATGACACAGAAAGCCAAACTGGCTTACTGAGACTGCACAAATGTGTGGCTTTCTAGAGAGAAGCTCTCAGCTGGTCCTTTTTTACATAAGGCAAGGCTTTGTTTAGCACTTTGTCTGAATTGGGGGTCTCTGATCACCAGCCATGAGCTGTACCCAAGGCTTGTTCTTGATTACAACTTGTGGTCATTGAGGAGAGAGCTTCATCACAAGTTCCAGTGTGGATGATGCACTGGCTCAGTGTGCTGTGCAGCAGTAAAATGGACCAGGGAGGACCAAAGTGACTGCAGAAACCCACACAGTCATACTGTCTTATTAACCTACAGTATGGTTTATTGTGTTTTTGAACCAGGCCAATATCTGAGTTGAGGACTTGAAAGAATACACATAAAGAGTTTGGCTTAATAGCAGGGCTTATGCCTATATTTTGTTTCTATTTTGAATCCTGAAAGTTTATATTCTGTTGTTGCTTGGCCTAGTAAACAGTATTGCCTACAATACTGCATTGTATTTTAAAATCCAGAAAGAACATCTGTAATCTATGATGCAAAGACTCACTTTTACATTTAATCCAGCTTCTAATAGTGCTTTTTCAAGAGATCGAGGACAGCCACTGAACCTGGATTTGTCACAACTCCCACTAGTACTAAGCAAGCGACGGAGATGATACCTGAGTCGTAGTTACTTAAAGAGGGCTTGTAATAAGTTACAGTTATAGCCCTTTATAGAATGCTTTAAAAAAAATTACACTGTTATTACCATTATTATCTTCCCAGCAGTAAAAATTTATTGGTAGAATTGGCAAATGTGAGAGACCCTCTGGTTCCAGCTGTGAGATTAAATCTCTCCATCCAAGTGGAGCAAATATGGGGTGCGGGAGAGGAAGCCTTTCCTTTTCCTTCTAAGTCCGTTTACTTTGTTTTTGCATATCCCAAAGAGCAATGAACTATATGCCATATTTGAATCCTTATGTCCAGGCAAGCTGGATGAAGTAAATAGAAATCTTGTTAAAAAGCTGAAGGCCAGTTGTGTTTTACACAATACCATGGATGTTTCACAATGGTCAGTTGTACTGGGAGCATAACATGGGGGTAGGGAGCCTCCTGTATGTGAAGGAAAAATGACCTCATCAAGCAGTGGTGACCTTATTAAGCAGTGGTAATCTCTACTTTGTAGAGATCCCCATATACACTCTCTCCACAGTTGAAGCAATGTATGTGCAAACATTATATGGCTTTGGTATGCGGTGAAATACTGAGATGGTGAAATTATACTATTGGAAAGGATAAAAATATGATAATCCATACTTTCCTGTCCCAAATAGTATCCCATGTACAGCAGGCAGGAACATTGCTGAAAAGGAGTCTGCGAATCAAATTGTGGTAGATAATTCAAGCAAATGAGCCATGCTACATGCTTAAAAACATGGCAAAACAAAATCTAGGCTGATGTGCATTCTTAAAAGTAATTGCAGGAGGTTCTTCTCCTGTAGTGTGAACTTGGCTTTGCAACCACATACACCTCCCATACATATTGCTAAGTAAAATGTGGGATTGGCTCTCAGTCTTGTCTCTCCCCTCATTTTCATAAGGGCTGTCCTCTTTTTAAGAATAACTTTTTAAAAGAGGCACGTATGAGTTTTTGCAGAAATGTGTTTATCTTTTAGCTTACAAAATGAATGAATGAAACAAATCACAATCATTATGAAAACAGTTGTAAAACTGTTTCAGGGACTGGGAGAAGAAGAACATTGGCCATGTCCTGAGTGTTAGCCAAGAGATGCCCCCACAGCTAGGTTTTATCTGGTCCAGACTAAACCTCTCAGAAGAAAAGAACAAAAGGCCTTTTTTCCACAGAGCTTGCCTCACCAGTACAAAAGTACATACATACCTTTTGAGGGCAGTAATGGTGCTTTCAGAACAATGCTACAATGCACAATATAAACAAAAAAGGTCATTATTACACACCTAAATGCACACACCCTTCCAAATTTTTACTACTGCTCTGTTCGGCTTGCAATACTGTTTTTCCTCCTTAAAAATATAAAAGATGAAGAAAGATGTGAGAGAAAATGGATGACAACTGCCGAGTGCCACTCTAATTCGCAAGCTAGGTGGAAAATATAGCAGTGTCAGTCTGATTTCATTTATACACTTTATTTTATTGAGAAATATTGGCTAAAATAAATTTCCTAAACAAATGTTATAGCTTCCCTCTTCCTCTTTCTGCAACATACAGTAAATGGCTTTCTTTCTTCCTTGCACATCAGTGGAATAGAGAATGAAAATGTTTGGCTGGGAGGAGGGGAATAATTGCAAATCACTTAGCTAAGCAAACACTGGAATGTGGAGAAATGTGTGTGTATGGGGAGGAGGGATTTTTGGAACATTAGAATAACAATGGGGCATTTCTTTAAAGCTTATGCTATCTGATCATGCTATTATTTTTACCGTTATTAATATTACCGCAGAGGGCAATAAAGTGCAAGGCCGTAGATGGAATGTGCCGCCATTCTAGCATGGGGGGATGTGTGATAAATTTCTTAGAGGAATGGCTATGCGTTTATGTATGCCCCCCCTTATGTACACCTTAGCCCATATTTCTGCTGGGTTTATTTAGCTGTACATTTGTATTTATAAGGATAGGCGCATATACTAGCAGTAAATGGGCTAATCTATTTTGGCAATGTATAACCCTGGAAGTGATGGGCAGGGAGAAAGCTTAGAGCATGAGGAGGTCTAACCAGCTTGGGAAGTGTGTTCCACAATGTGCATTTATCTAGGCGCTTTTCTTAGAATCACATTGCATATGCCGCTGAGTGGGAGGAGGCAATAGAGGCCTTGTCGTAAGGCAGGCATAGGCAAACCCGGCCCACCAGATGTTTTGGGACTACAGTTCCCATCATCCCTGACCACTGGTCCTGTTAGCTAGGGATGATGGGAGTTGTAGTCCCCAAACATATGGAGGGCCGAGTTTGCCTATGCCTGTCATAAGGGGTTGGCCATTGTGGAGAAAATCTGTTTAGGCATTACAGCATGTCCAAAGGTTCATCTGGCATTCTCTCTCATTGGCAAGCCAGGAATTCACAAGCAAAACATGATATTCCACGTTGTTTGTTCCTTGCATTGGTAATTAACCTCTAAATGTGATTTTGAAGAATGATAGTGATGGCTTTTCCCAGCCAGTTCTCCCAAGATGCCAGCCATATGCAAGGCCTACACTCATGAACTAACTGTAGGAGCATGGCAGGGCAGGGTGTGTGTGTGTGTGTGTGTGTGTGTGTGTGTGGCCAAAGCAAGACTAATCCAGTCATTGAGTTCACTGCACTAATTACAATGCATGGTAGATAAAAACAACCACTGGCTGATGTTTAGTGCAATTTGGAAGTGAGTCTAAAGTACACTGCTGGTGGATTCTGGGCACTGCTAATTGATTCCGTTTACTTAATTTGTGCTAAGCATTAAGCTTCAGAAATTTGATCTTTGTGAATTTTGTTATGACCTTACCTGATCTGCACCTCCCAGATTAACGTTCAGATTAGAACTTCTTTGTCCACAGACATTCACACCTCAACTATTCTGATGGAGTTCTTGGCTCAAAAAAAGTATCAAAATGTGTTCAGAAATGTGTATTCTAAGGGAAAATACATTTAGAAATGTGTGGAAATTTTCATGGTTTTAACCAATTGCACATTAATGCAGAAAAAGGATCAAACAGATGAACACTTGTGAAAATGCATAGAGACCACAAATTGACTGGTTGCCCATCCTTAACTGACATGTGTCCACCACATATTTTTGATTGATTCCTAATAGTATTGGAATCATATTCTAAGTGAATTGTTTTCTTTGGGAAATAGGTTCATATGACACACAGTAAAAATATAAATTTATGTGATATCCAATTGCCAGATTTTAAGAATATTCAAGCGTTCAGAAGCTGTTTTAGGTGACGGAAAGTGTATACAAAATATGATCTAGTCAGTAAAACTTTAGAGAATGAAGAACATTTAAACATTTTCAAATCATACTTTTAAAACAAAATATTGAGTCAGCTGTAAATAAAATTTGCTCCCATACAAAATTTATTGTATTTAAATACAACAGATAACAGGGTCACTTATATCTCAAAATTAATAATTCCAGCCTGACGGAACGTTTCCCCCTTCGCATTTGTCAAGGGCAGATATTTAAACATCCCCAGAAATGATAGACATTGCAGATGTTCATTGAATGTGCTGGACACTGTAGAACATGTTCTTTTCTTCTGCCCATTATACCGCCAGCTACACAAAGGCATGCTATCCCCTTTTTGGGTAGTCTAACATCATGGCACAAGGAAAATATCAGGTTCTATCTGCCTGGCATTAACATGGAAGTTACCACAAGGGTGGCTGAGTTTTTGTCAATAGCATCTCTTTGAGTGGTGAATGGCACTATTTAGCAGGAAGAAACTCCTATGAATATCCTCATCATTACATATTTTACATGGCAGTTTATTTGTATATATTTTAAATTTTTATATATGGACGTTTTATGATGGCCTATATTTGTAACGCCTAATAAAGGTTTGGCAAAATAAGTAAGTGCTTTTAAAATTCAACTTTGAGAGATTTTTTAAAACCTTTAGTCTTAAATCTTATTGATGAATTTGAATTTTAGGGCACTGAAATAATTTTAGCATCAACCTTAAATTCAGTTATTTTATACCTTATTTCTTCTAAAACGTGTAGATCCACCAGCATTCGTAAATGGGATCATTAGAAAAACTGGAATGTAGGAGAATATCAATTAGAATTTTGCATGCCAGTTTAAGTGAGTACATTCTGCCGAAGGCTTTAAATTTTCTCTGAATTAACTTTATTTTGAAGTAAAATTTTATATGATTCCATCAGCTCCCATATAAACAACACTTGATTCTGTTTCTTATTCTTTGTTGTTATTGGCAGCGCACCATGAATAGTACAAATCCCATGATCCAGCGAGTCCAAATATGCAAAATATATGTGCACAGTAAAAGATCCGCTGAATTTCAGTGCATGCTTTAAAAATTCTAGAGAATATTTGTTCTATTGCCTTTGTTTTGCAGAATTCAGAGTTGATTTCTCTGGGTAAGTTCAAAGTAGCATTGTTTGTCCCACTTGCACGTAACTGAGTATTTCCCCACGTCTGAGGGGCAGGTAATCAGTGTTATCTGTGTGACATCTAAAACCTTTTGGGGAAACCATGTAGAATCTCATTCAATCACTGGGTGGGAAGTATAGAGATCCAGTTTTCAAATAAATGGCACGCTGTAGCACTTCCATCATTGAAAGCATGAGAACAGGGAAGAAAAGGTCAGAGGATTGGTGGGGGGAGAAATATAATAAGAAAAATATAAGTGTTTTCTTATGAGGGAAATATTATGAGTTCTTTCCTTTCTTTTCAGCTTTTATGGAAGGAGATTCTGCCAGTTCCCTTAGAAAAAAGAGGAAGAAAAAGGAGTTTTAAAATGAGATTATGCACCTTCAGGGTGCCATTTGGAAGTTTTACTGTACTGAGATGACATGAGAGCTCTGGAATTAATATCCTGGAGATGGTTGAAACCTGCAATAGCAATTATTGTAGTACGTGTCCCTGGATAAATAATAGGGCCATTCAACTAATTAGCTCCAGTGATTTCAACTCCCTGTAAATCCTTTCTCACCCAGCTATAAAAATAAGGCTAGGCAAACTTTTGGTAACAGAGAGGAAACTTCTTCTGAGGGAAGCAGGGAAAAAGAAGGAGGGCTTCCCCCTTTCGGTCTTAATTCACAATTGCCGTCATAACAACTGTGCGATAGCAAGGGCTGGAAATATTAACAGGCTATTATATATATAAAGGCTGTTATTAATTGCCACTTAGTGGTAATAAAGCTATTGTGGAAAGGGCTGCCCTTGCGCATGCGCAGTCCCATTAAATTTTAATGGGAGGCCTGTGTGTGTGAATTGACAGTGGAATTTTTGTCCGCTGGCTGTAATGAATAGATCAGGCAGTTTTCAAGACGTTTGCTGGCTTGAAAATGTGAGGCACCAGCTATCACTAAGGAGGTGTCAGTTCCTCAGACTCTTTCCCTCAACCCAAAATTTAAGCATGTCCTGTTGCACCAAAGAGAGGGTTTTCCCCCTTGTTACTTTCCAGTTTAATCACAGTGCACCACTGACATCATGGTTCTTCTTCTTTTATGTTGATCCATGGTGCTGAGAACAAATGAGAATATTTCTACACAATGGTGCAAAGTTTAATTTTAATAGGGCATATTGAAGAGACTCAGCCCATAGTCTTGGACCAAAGCTGGTTCTAGGAACAAGACCTCAAACTGGGCTTCCCAAGCATATGAACCTATTCGTACCAAATGATGTGCCAGGAGCTCAAGGCAAGTAAGCCAAGATGAGAACTCCAGGTAATCTAATGGACACTGCACTGGCACTAGAATAGGATGGGGAACCCTTGGCCTTCCAGCCGTTGCTGAACCACAACTTAATGCTTTATTTTAAAATAAACAAAGTTCCCTGCCTCTGTTTTATTTATTTTTTTGCATTTTTATTAAAGATCTTTTTATGCTATATTGTGTTATTTGTGGGTTGTGAAGCACCTTACATAGACAGTAGAAGAGCAGGATGGAACTTTCTGTATAAATAGAGGGGTTTGAGAGAAAAAATACATACCCAATTTAATTTATTTACATAAATAAATAAATATATGCCCCCTTTTGGCCCCAGTGCTGCCCACAGGAATAATAAAAACAGTAAAAATCCAAATGTAAAAAAAAATTAACAAAATACTAAAATGTGAACATAATAAACAGGTGAACTAAACTATGTGGAAGCAGGCAGTCCTTTAGATATCCTAGGCCCAAACTGTAGAGGGCTTTAAAGTTGACAAACAGCACTTTGAATAAGACCTGGAAACATATGAAAGGCCAGTAGCATTGAAAACTCCAAGTAATGGGCCCTAAACAGCCCCACAGAGTGCATACAGCCCAACCTGGTTGCAACCAAAGTACAGGTGAGAGTGTGCAGATCAGTTTTCTATAGGCAGGGCCACAGATCACAGACCAGCCAAATCTGTGCACAAACATGCCTGGATATAACCACAATTTAACCTTCCAAGAACAACTTCAGGAATCAGTATCAGACTGCAAACCTCTAACCATGGTACTTCCATCTCGTCAAGATTATATCTGTTCGCTGGCTCACACCCAACCTTCACACAACACTTAAGGATTTCAGCTGTCCCTGCTTTCTGATGGAAAGGAGAGAGTTGTTTCACCCACATGTTAATGACACAACACTGCAGTCCCCAGATAACGTCTCCTAGTTGTTTCATACAAATGTGAAATAGCAGAGGGAACAAGATGAAGCCCTCTGGTACAAGGGTATGAACAGTTATTGCCTAGCACCACCTTCTGGAATGCACCTTCCCATGTAGGACTGGAACTAACACAGAAAAAGGGCCACTTGGGCAAGAGACTTACAGTATCTACCAGGATGAGCACAGTCAGTCTTAGATGGGAAACTAGATTGTACTGGGTCTAGATAATTCCTGTGATCCAAGACTACCCAATATTGAGCTGTCCACACAGGTGGGGGGTGCCTTGCCTTGCAAAAAAGGAGAAGAATAGAAACTGGCCTGATTGTCCAGGCTGAAGGGATACTAGCTAGTTTTTCCCCATTTGCAGGCTAGCTCACTACCGTTTCCTCAAGGTCACTTGAATCTTGCTGTTCTATAAGGAAGCATTTTCTACCTCCAACACCCATTTGCTGTTCCCCTTCTGGCAGTCTTAATCTACCAAGGTGGGCAATGGTTGAGAGGACAAATGTCTGGCTTCAAACTTAAAAGGCTGTTGTCGGCTTCCTCAGGTTGCACAAGTTGACAAGTATTCATAATAACCGGAAACGCCTTCGTTATAGCAGAACAAGTAGATACTTAAGAAGCATTGCCAGACTCGGTGATTAGCTTGTAGTCCATATCAGAACAAATATGAACAATTTTTTCCACAAAGAGTTATGCAAACTGCGCATAGTGGGCTGCTGCTGCTTCCTTTCTACTCTCATGGAAGGTAGTATAATACAGCAGAGAAACACTAGCTGTTCCCATGATGTCTGGTGACTCATCTCACCAAAGAATTGCCTAAATATTTCAACCAAGAATGTACATTTTAACATTTGCTTGTTTATCTTTTATTTTATTTGGACTGAGGAAAAATTCATAAGCTTCTCCAATTTTATTGTCAGAGTCTCTCATTCCACAAATATTACCATTTTCAAAATTTAAGAGAGTCTGCCCATCAAACAGTACATTTGGCAGGTGGGCTGTAGAATAGATACACATTTGGCATATGCTACCAACTTTAACACCAAAACAGAAAATAAGTCACCTATTAAATACATACAGCTGAAGGGTATGCTGTGCAATTGATTTATTCACCTGTTAGCTGTAATTCATTTGTTCACCTTTTAGCTCTTTCTCATGCCCCCATCCCCAAGATAGCATAAAAAAGCAACCCAACTTCAAAAGTTTGTGGGTCATGTAATGTGTTCTTCTCTGGCTTCTTTAAAACATCGTGATCAAATCAAGTATACTTGGTAAAGTAAGACCTGCTGCTAAAATTAACAAAACAAAACAAAAAAAGATTTGTTGTTATACCCCTCTACTAGCAAACTTGGTAGTCCTCCTATATAAATCAGCAGGGCACAGTTGATAAGGCTTGAAAATGTGGACAAGGTGCTTGTCCACTTGTTCTGGTAACCTCCAGGTTAGACTACTGTAATGTGTGGTATAGGAGGCTGCCTTTGAAGACCGTATAGAATATGACAGCTTGATTGTTAAGTAAGGCAAGAATGCATGAACCGGTTCTGGCCTGACTGCAGTGGCTGCAAATTTGTTTCCAAGCCCAATTCAAAGTGCTAATTTCGATCTTTAAAGCCTCCCGTTGCTTTGGACTCCTGTATCTAAAGGATTGCCTCTCCCCATATTAATCTGCATTAAAGGAAGGTGCAGAACAAGGTTGATTATTCCTGCGTCCGAAGGAGAGTCTGAAGGGCCAGTCAGAGAAGCATGGAGACATTGCTAGCAGGTGTCTGTTGGGGTTCATAGGGCAATACGGTAGGGAGGTCAAGCAGTAGGTGAAGCCAGAGCCAATGATAGGCATGGCCTTTCTCTTCCCTTCTGAGTTCTATAAGGACAACACTGAGACTAAGGACAAGGAGGCTGACAGGTGGTGTCACCCATTAGACTGACTGTAAGAAGGCAGGCAGGGCAGGGCAGGCTGAGGGCAGGCTGAGCTTGGTGGGGCAGTGCCCCATTCACCAGCCTTCATGGCATGGAGGACCACATTTGATCCCCTGGTCTGAAGTTGACTGATCTAGCAGATTAATCCATGCTTAGCTGGAAGCCCTTTTTCTTAGATGGAAGAATAATCTTCTAAGGTTAGAAGATGCCAACTTTGACATACAGCTGACCATTGTAACTAACTACATAGGCACCTTTTCCTTAGTTGATACAACTGACTTGTTTGAAAAGTTTTGTACAGATTCGCCAGCATTTCCTAATGCTAAAGTAAACACTCCTTTACCACATGTTTTCAGTTCTATTTCTTTGCTGACCTTGTCAAATCAAGCATGTTATTCACAATATGCTTCTACTTACTTCTAGGTCTTTCCTTTTCCACACTTGTCAGTAAATTATTTCTCTTACTATTGATAAAGTATCTGAAAACTAGTTAATATCAAGACACGTATGGAGATAGGACATCGTAATGACTTTACCTTAATCTAAACCAAGGATGGGAAACCTGTGGACTTCCCGATGTTGCTGGGCTACATTTCCTACTACTCGCAGCCAGCAGGGCTACTGGTCAAGGGTGATAGGAGTTGTAGTCCAGTAACATCTGGAGGATCAAAGGTTCCCCACCCCAACTGAGACAAAAAAGTACCAATAATAGAATAATATTAAATTAAAAACAGGAGGAATAGAAGGCCGTAAAACAAAACAAAACAAAACAAAAACCAATTAGAGACAGTCTGCTTGTAAAATAATTGGCTCTTAAACTGTTGTTAAAGGAAGGACAACATTTTTCCTAAGGGGTTGGTAAGTTTTTTCCAGAGCTTCAAGCAGCATTCAAGTTTTTAGCAGTTTCCAGTATTTGTAAATAAGCAGCGAGGGAGGGGTTAAGCACCTGCTTGTCCACTCAGAGTCACTGCTCCTAAATTGATTTTCATTTTAACAAACAAGAACAAATGCCAGAAGTAGTCAGATCAAAGAGCCAAGAAAGCTTGATAAAAATGCTGCTGCATTATCCATTAACCATGTTGTTGACCCTATCAGGTGGCTGACGTACTGTGAGCCAGGGAAATCCTTCATGACCTTGTTCTTACTTCTGAGCCAATGTAGCTTCTTAAAGGGCAATGGCTGCCAGCCAAGCATTCTGTCATTAAGAGCCAGTGAAGTGTAGGACTTGTGTGTGTTAAACCTGGACTAGGCAGAACCAGGTCTAACTCTCCAGCCACCTGTGAAGGTATATGGTGACCTTGGACAAGTCACTCTCTCAGCCTAGTCAACCTCACAATTGTGTTCAGAAAAAAAATTGTACATACAAATGTGTTCGTTTTCTCTGAGGTTTCAACCTGGACTTTTTGTGCCTTGTGTTCTTGGTGAAGGAGTGTGCTTTTGTGGGCATGAGGCTGGGCTTTCAGGGTATTGGGCTGGATTGTCATGGCCCTGGCCTTGAACAGCAGCTAGGACTCGGACAAAGAGCTAGTTGGATCCAGGTCATCAGTGCCACCTGAAAAGCCTAGCAGCCATGAGCCCCTGGAACTTTCATTCCTGAAACAGACCTACTCTATCCCACCCCCACCCGTACTAAAAACAACTTTTCTTGAGTCCAAAACCCCTGTGGGATTGAGGTGTACCCCTCCACTCGCTTCTCAGTTCCCAGAGTCTGTGAGACAGGTGTATGGAGCACACTAGAATATAAGTAATGGAAAGGCAATTGAGTGCTCAATTGCAGACTGCCTCGTTAAGGATCTCCCCTCTTTAGTGAGTGAGTGTGGGGTATTTGGGACAGGTAGTCAGATAACTCGGTTGGTAGATCATGAGACCCTTAATCCCAGGGTCATGGGTTCGAACCCCACATTGGGTAAAAGATTCCTGCATTGCTGGTGGTTGGGCTAAATGGTCTTTACTTGGATCCAGTGATCTGTCCATGGTTCTGCAAGCCTTGTGTCCTAGCGTTCTTCAGACCCCTGACCTGCATCTGCATCCTGTCTCTCTCTCTGTGTGTAGCTGTCTGCTATTCTTGCCCTCCAGGATTCTAATCGTTGGACTGGATTGTCTTCTTCATCAATCTCAGTTCTCCCCAGCATTCCAGTCTGCTGACTAAGCCTCCTGCCTCTCTTGCTGTCCATGGGTTCTTCCTTCTCCAAGACAAGGAAAAAAATGGGGAAGTGCTTGACTTCTGTAAAGCAGCCAAATTCTGCATCCTTTATGAAGATTCTAGGGCCCTGTTTGGCAAAAACATAGGTGTTTCGTGTGTGGCTGGGATCTTGAGTTGTTCTGTAACTCACCTGCTAGCTATGCTTAGAATCCATAAAAATCCTGAGACCTGTATTTCTGTTGGACAAACTCCCAACAACGTCATTTTCTGATGACAGGTTATGGGAGTCAGCAGTGTTCAGTAGGATACTATGTTCAAGAGTCCTGCTTACCATATTCTGCACCCCACAGGTTATTGGACATCAGATTGTATTTAAAAGCTTTAATGTGTGTATCCGGAGTTTGACGTATTAATGTCAAAAATTCAGATATAGGAAAGGAGATTCTTGCAGTTTGAGTGCTGTGGATCACCTGGCAGCTGCTAGTTTACCCTCTTTGTGAGAAATGTCTATCCTGCAAAGAGAACGTTGATATGGGATCTCTGGATTTCGCTTTCATTGATGTTATGCAAAAACATGTTGCTTTGGATATGATCACTGTGCCTGTGGTGGGGAGCAAAATGGGAATGTCCATCTAGTGCACCACACTCCCCGAAAAATCAGATTCCATTTCTTTCTCCATCCCCTCTCTCTTTTAATTCGTTTTAATTGTGGAAGCTCCTTGTATGTCTGTATTTTTCCCAGGATTAACAGCCAAATCCAGAGTGCTCCATTTTGTAAATCATCTTATTTCTACTAAACATCCGCTCCCCTGAAAGGACTCTGCAGAATCCCATAAAACATTATTTATCTGTGTGCGTTAGCCACACGCCACTGTAATTTCCAAAATAAATGCTGGGTGTAAATTGTTGTTTATGTCAGAGCCTGACTGTCTTTATGAGAAACAAAAGTGAGAATGGGAAATCTTCACAGGTTTTTTATTTCTTCCGCTGAAGCCTCTCCTGCACGAAGGGGGGGGGGGAGAGTGTGCACGCTTGGTGGAGTGCTATAATGAAAAGCTATAAAGACTAGCAACTGAACACCCATGTATTAGGGAATTGCCTCTTTATAGGGTGGCTGCCTTTTGAAACGGGGACCCCTGATTTTCATAATAGCACAGTGAATTAACATTAGTTTGCACATATTTAAAATCACCCACTAAAAAAACAGAGCTTGTGTGGCACCTTAAAGACTGGTAAATTTATTATAAGCTTACATGGACTGGAGTCCACTTCCTCAGCCATCAAGTACAAGTACATCTGATGAAGTGGACTCCAGCCCATAGGAATTTTATGCCATAATAAATTTGTTAATCTTTAAGGCAGAGGTGGGGAACTTGGCTTTCCAGAAGTTTCTGGAATTATCATGCAAACTCTCCATATCTGAGTTTGCTTAGAGATGTTCAAAACTATATATTTCTATATTTGGTTTTAATTTGTGTGTTTTTTTCAACATTTCCAAATATGGATTTTAGAAAAAAACTGCTATACAAATGTACCTTAAATTTATTGCCTAAAAATTCCACAGTGATTTAATTTTGTAAGAGTCCTTGAAGTCAAATTTCAAAAGCAATATTTGATGATGTTCAAAATTCAGAGCTGAATTGAAGTCCATAAATCAAAACGTATGTGAATTTGTTTCAGGTGTACTTTTTCTTCCACTTTTGCCATGATTTTTTATTTTATTTTTAAGATAATGATTCTTAGCTCTCTTCAGGCATTATAATTTCCCATATGAGTAGCATTGAGGGGGGAGGGGGCAACAAGGATGAGCACATTAAGCTTGCAACCCAGCCACTGCCCTCATCAAGCCTCTCCATAAGGGAGTGTGAGTATTTCAAGTAGGGAGACTGGACTAGAACAGGAAGCAGTTCACCCTCCAACTTATGGTTGGGTGAAGATGATAATGATGGGAGTGGAGGTAGCATGCTCATTCTTGCTCCTCCCCAATATTTTAAATCACGATAAAAGTAGAATGTCTGCACAGGGCTGTGATAATGGATGAAGTAGTGCAGGAATTTTCATATCCTGTGCTATTTCACAATTTTGTAAAGGCCCTTTGCATTTCATTCTTTAAAGTTCTTTTTGGGTTAATCTCTTCCCTAAGGCATTGTTTCAGTATTTATTAAGCCTTTTAAAAATGGGGACAAGGAAGCCTACTTCCTTCCTTGACATCAATGCCCCATCTCCACAGAACCTTAAACTTTTTTTGCAGGATGTATGATTATTGCTTAAGCGCTACCTTAAAAAAGAAAAAGGGGTGGGGAAAGGGAGACAGACTTTCTCCCAAGAGTAAGATTCTCTCTACTGTTCAGCAAGCATATGTTTGCTTTCTCCTTTTTATTTAACAACATAGTGCTATTGCAGAAACAGGGCTTTATGATCATGGGGGTGCATTATTCCTAAAAAGTGATTATTTGTACAGCACCCCTATTTCTAGAATTCTCATCAGGAAGAGAATCTGACTGTACAAAAGCAGTCTTGAACGCCCCAGTACTTGGTTAGAGAGGAGGCAAAGATAGTCTAAAGTGACTTTTGTTTTTGGTGTTTGTTGAAATTTTGCCAGAGTCCTGAATTTTCTTAGTACAGGCAACCCCCATTTTAGCTAAAATAAAAAAATCCTTCCAGTAGCACCTTAAAGACCAACTAAGTTAGTTCTTGGTATGAGCTTTCGTGTGCATGCACACTTCTTCAGCTACACTGAAACAGAAGTTGCCAGATCCTTCTATATAGTGAGAAGGTGGGGAGGGTTATTACTCAGAAGGGTGGTGGGAATGGGAGATTGGCAGATAGCTGAGATGAGCCTGTTGACGACTCTTAACGACTGTAATAGGTCTTACAGGAAAAGGCAAGGGGTGAGAAGGTGAGAAATGGCTTAGTCATGTATAATGAGATAAGAATCCAATGTCTCTGTTCAGACCAGGTCTCTCCATGGTTTTAAGTTTGGTAATGAGTTGCAATTCAGCAGCTTCTCTTTCCAGTCTGTTTCTGAAATTCCTTTGTAGTAAAACAGCTACTTTGAGATTTTGTATAGAATGTCCTGGGAGATTGAAGTGTTCTCCTACTGGTTTCTCTGTTTTGTGATTTTGTGTTTTGTGTTTTGTAAGGCACCCCATTTTAGCTGTGCAATTGTACATACACAGACACACAGCCCTGAACCTGGAAGCGACATAAAAGATGTCACTAAGAGGCTAGAACGGGGGCGGAGCATGGATGGGGCAGGAAAGGAACTGGGTGTTTCAATTGCACATGATTTCACACAAGCACACAATGATTCAGAATGCAACCCTCACACAAATCAGGGGTTGCCTGCACTGCATTTCTAGCAAAAATCACAATTGCCCAATGGTTCAATTTTGTAAATCATTGTCAGCATTTTCAAGCACTGCTCAGGCACCACTGGAAAGATTTTTCAGGAAGTTAGCCATGGAGAAGGAGAGGGGCACCCTCTAGTAACCGACTTCCTCTCTCAGTCAAGTTGGAATGCTGAAATTTATTGGATCACTTATTATAGATTTCCCCCTCAGCATCTCAAACCGCTGCCCTTTTGGCTAGGATGGTCACACAACCCAATATATATGTATAAAACAAAAGGTCAAAATTCTGTTTAAGAAAGTAGCTCCAGCACAGTGGTGACCATTATGTTATCTACAGGAAGTTGCCTTTGGTAATCTGCTTTTGAAACAAGTGTCTTTTTATTCTCACCAGTACCCGCCTGTTGCTATTATTGGAGAGTTTTTACTAGTCTATTTTTTCTGAGGTTTCTAACAAGGCTTAGCTAGAGGCAGCCATATAAAGAGGCAAAGTGCCTTAGGTGGCAATTCTGGGGTATGATTAAGGGCAGTAGAGTATCCTGCAACCCACAGAGCACAATTCACCAGTATATTTTCTTTCCTGGCTCCCATTCATTTCAAAAGGGCGTGCACAGGAGAATTTTCAAGTAGTCTGTATCAAATCACATTGTGTGCAGATTGGAGTTTGCCATTTGGATTTTCCACTTCAGATACCCAAATACATGCAATGTACCATAGGATTGATTTCAACCAGGACCTAACTTTGGACTATTGAAGTAATTAAAAAAAAAAAAAAGCTTCCCTCTGCACGGAGTGAGTGCTTTCCCCTGATGCTCTGACTGTTGTCTGGCATGGAAACAGATACTGGATCCAAACCCTGGGTCCTAAGCCCTGCTCATTTCCTTTCAGGCAGCTGTTCTTTACAGAACTTCATTTGACTCTCTGAGGCGGACTTCTTATTGACTTGCTCCCTAGATTTGTTTAGGATTGCAGCCATAGGCAGAATTCAACAAGTAGTTCACTTGCACACGCCACATCAAAATGAATGTGTGGGGATGTTAGAAACATTCATGTATCTATTATTTTGTTCACTGCTCTAGATTCTTATCAAAATATTCATAAAATTCATGCTAAGGCAGTGATGGTTGGCAAGGAAAGGGGGTTGAAGAAACCACATGCTGAAGCATAGATGCCGGAAAACACACAACGCTAGACACCCAATACACATTTACTTTCTATCCTCAAATGGTCCACTGCAGAATGATGTAATGATTTGAGTATTGGTCTGAGACAAGGAAGACTTGGATTAAAATTCCTATTCAGCCATAAATTACTAGGATGATCTTAGACCAGTAAGTACCTCTCAGCTTAACCTGCTCTACAGGGTTGTGAAGATAAAATGGGGAGAGGGTAAGTCAAGTGCACTGCTTTCAGATTTTGGTAAGAGTTATGATATTAATGTAATAACTGAATACAGACACGTGAAAATATGCTTGACTATCGTCTTGCAGCTTCAAGTCAACAGAATCTCAATCACAAGTGGGGACATCCATTGCGATTTCAATATTTCAAAAATTGTTAAATCGCCGCCCCCCCCCCCTTTTTTCAGGTTGTTTATCCAGGAAGTATTATTCCTGTTAGTATCTTGGTTACAGGAATTGCCTCGCACGGAGCTTTTTTTTTTAAAGGCCTATTGCTCAAAGATCACAGTTTAATTCCACCACTGACACCTATGCTCTTTTTCGCCTCTGTTGACTTGGCTTAAAAATTAACAACAGGAAATAAGCTGGCCCAGATGTGAGAGATTGAGGGAGAGAGGTATTTATGACCTGACAGAAAGATAAAGATAGAGATGAATCCAAAGCTGCCTGGTCGTTGGGAATGGGGTGGGGAGGAAGTGTTTATGGCCCCATCTGCTGGCATTTTCAATACGATGGCACCCGGTTTTATGACAGCAGCCTCCATTGCAACTTCCTTCCATTTGGGGGCTAATCAGCTCGTTTCAAGATGTTCTCACACAGACTATGATGAGCTGTCCCTTTGTTTGGGGCAGCAGGCAAAGAAGAAGGCAGTTGTATGGTTTAACAGGCATGGGTTGAGAATATGGACACCATTGAGACAACTGGTTTTGCACTTCAGTTGAAGGCCTAGAAAAACTGGGTTCTGCTTCTTGTTTCTTGTCAGTGAAACATACTGGGCAGGGGTCCTAAAATTTTATTAATTTATCTATTTATGCTGAAAGATGCAAACTCCATTGTGGAGTTAGATCCAGAACTCTCTCTTCACATAGCAACTGAAGGTTTGAGTAATGTGTTATGCATGTTGAAATCAACCCATATTTGCTTCCCCACTAGTACGATTCCACTACAAGAGCTTGCAAAATTGGTTTTGCTTCATTATGACAAAAGATGGCCTTGCTTTCCACTTTTTGTTGTACCAAGTATGTCCATAGGTCCCCCCCCCCACAAGTACGTTGAGATCTGTGTGTTCTTCACATTTAAAAAATGTAACATTTTGAACCTGCAAGTAAGCAAAGTAAAGGAAGTTTGTGTTGATGGCAAGGAAAAATAGTTTTGGGTTTGTTTGTTTTTTATATAAAAAAGGAGAATTCTCTGGATGCCAAAATGCAGGTTTGGGGCAAGTACTCTTTGGAGAAATATTTAACCCCAGCAGAGATTTAAAATCACTAAATATGCAGCAAAGTTAATATGCAGACGAGATGGTTGGACAGTGTTCTCGAAGCTACGAACATGAGTTTGACCAAGCTATGGGAGGCCGTGAAAGGCAGGAGTGCCTGGCGTGCTCTGGTCCATGGGGTCATGAAGAGTCGGACACGACTAAACGACTAAACAACACCAAATATGCAGCAAAGTTAAGCACAGAAATATAGGCTGTTAGACCTTTTAAAATATGCCCTTGTGAGTTCCAAAACTTTCCTCTTCCCTTAGCATAGGAAAGACCACACGTTTGGTAAATTGAAAATGGTTTAGTTACAAACTCTCCACAGGTCAAGTTCCTGTACTTTTCCATACACCAGTCTGAAAACACAGGCAGTAAATCTTGGCTTAGTTACAGTGGTGAAAGTTCCTAAAATATTGTTGTAAGAACATGAGTATGGCTTGTAAGAGCCATGCGGTCTGAGCTTAGAGGCTGGTTATCCCACAGTCTACATAAAGTTGCTTATTTTGCATAGTGTATTCTGCTTCTACTTGTTAAGGACCTACAGGAGTCCCTGAAACCTCAACCAACCTGCTCAGCTTCTCACACAAACCACAACACCTATTTCATCAGGCAATGTGAAATACTTTGAAGGCTATTTTTGTCAATAGAGTCACACTGGGAATGAGGAGACTTGGCCAGAGGTCTTGCTCCATTCACTGCAGCTTTAATTTTAAATGTGGGAGCTTTCTGGCAAGATGAGGGAAGAAATCCCACTACCTAACAGGTGCTTTCTCAGACAGTGACTTAAAAAAAGGAGAAAAGAACCCACCATTGGTAAGTCCACCTCTTGAACGAACAAACCATGCTGACCTCAAAGTGGTTAGAGCAGAAAAATGAAAGTATAATTTGGGGGGATTTCTTGACGTAACACCAATAGCTTAGAGGTGGCTTTAAGAAGGTTTAGATATAATTTCAATAAGCAGCTATCTCAGTGGCTTCTAATCATGGTGGTGGTGTGGAACCTCCAGCTTCAGTGGCTTTATTCCTTTGAATAGGGGAGTAGCAGCAGAAGGAGAGGGCTGTTGCCTCTGAGTCCTGCTTCTAAGCTTCTCAAATAAATCTGGTTGATTACCATGAGAATAAAGTTGCTGGACTAGATGGATTTGTGGTCTGATCCAGCAAGGCTGTTCTTAACGTTCATTATTCATTTTGCAGACTTTCTGTTCCAGCATAGCCATGTATATGGCCCTCAGTACTTACACCAAAAGTTCCCCCCACCACCAACGATAAGCTTTGCAGCAGAACCAGACTTCTAAACTGTTTTCTTCCTGTCTCCTTGTTGACTACTACTTTTCTTTTCCCCCTCTTCTCTCTCTTTTATTAACGACACCACTGTGTAGTGGAGAATTGCAGGTTGAATGGGAATTGTTTCCTCCTTGCATCTGAAAAGAGCTTGAGCCATCCCCCTCCTCCTCAGAGGAATACTCTTAATGGGCTCCGTAAATTTGGTTGAATCAGGGTCAGCCCCATGCATTAAGCTCTTTAATAGCAGGAAAAGATTATACCATAAAACTGTGCACTTGGAGAATTATCTTTCTTTCCTTCATCCAGTGCTTTACAGGAGGCAAGCTGGGTTTTGAATAACCTCATTTTTGCAGGTTGATGGAGGGGGGCAGGGCTGAAACTGGAGCCTAGGGCAAGGAAAGGATCACAATGGGGGCATGCTCCAAGTAAGGTGTTTCTGGGCCCAAGTCAGTCTGAAAATAGAAACCCAATTCCATTCTTCTTGGGCAATGAAATAAAAGGTTGTATATTGTTTCTGAAATAGAATATAGGGGGCCTGTCGTGCGATTCCTTTATTTTACTGGCATTTTTCTTCCTGACAAAATAATGATTTAGGCTGCAATCCTAGCCCTACTGAATCCTTTAGGAGTCTTTAGAGGCACTGTTACTTGTCATGGTTTCTTCCTCTCTCTTCCCCCCCCCCCAATTTTCTCCCAGTAGCATGCTTGGTTGAGCTACTGCTACTTTTTTCCTTGAACTGCTGGGGTGTGGATCACTTGTACCCTTCTATTTCCCTTTCCCTACTCTATGGTTGGGGGAACTTGTCAGATGCAGGGGGGGCATCTTTTTAGGCAGGAGCTTTTGTGCCTGCTCTAAGAAGCAGACCACAGAGAGAGGTAAAGTAGCAGGATATATAACATTACTTTTTTCTCTTCCTGCAAATATCCTGGCTTGTCCTAACATTGAACTCAGCAGTGGCTTCCACAAATATTTACACCGTTAATATTACTAGGTGCCAAAGAGCCCAGGAAAACAACAGTGTTGAAAAATCCCAGGAAGGAACATCTTATCGCACCTGTCATTCCCCACCCCATTGCCATGGTGATAATCTGTTCTGTGGGATAGATATTGGGGGAAGAGAGGACGTACAATAACATAGCGAGCTTGTGATAGCCAAATTTCTGGGCAAAAATGGTTGTGATCCAGATACTCTCATTCACATAAAAATATTTAAGGATGGGTAGGAATGGACTGATTCTGTACCATTTTAATCTCACTGATTCTCAGCCATATGCCTACTCCATCTCATTTGGGGGGGGGGAACCCACATATTTAAATTAAATGTGTAAATTATACACATTTTTTTGCATAAAGTATGCACTTTCCAATGTTCTTACCTGAAAAATATGCATCCTGTACACATCCATTACATAAAGTATTGTTTTTGGCAATACCTTTTGCACACCAAAACAGCCTCAGATAACCTGGAGAAGTGTGTAATCTGGTTGGGAGTTGCATTCCAATCTTCAAGCAAGTTTGGGAGCATAAGATCAGATTGGTCCACTTGTAAAAGGCAAACCGAATGAATTGCTTCCTCATTCCTAGGGATGTACCCATCCCTATATGTACCCATCTCAGTGCTCCATAAAATAATTAGATTTCCTAGATTGCCCCCCCATATTTGTCAATCCAGATTCTGAACTATTTCCAGACATGGATCTTCCTGCTTCAGCCTTGATACATTAACATTGATCAAGGATTCATTCATTTATATTTGCATACCAGGCTCCAATACAACCTGGTGAGGTCCGGTACAGGGATGGGATCCTTGGATCTGAAATAGATTCCAGAAAGACAAACACACCTGAATTCTTTACCCCAGAATTCATTGCTAAATTTGAGGTATTCATGGAACATTATAACAAACCAGGAACAACAGCTAACAGTAAAGACCCTAAAAGAGAAGCTGAAGGAGCAGGCTTTCCTCAGCTGCCACTTTTTAGGGAGAGAGCAAGGAAAATTTACAGGAGCAGAGGAAAAGAAAACTGCTTTGCTGAAGAACATGTATGTATGTATGGTGAGAATTAGAGTGCACCAAGAAAGGAGGAAGCATACAAACCAGAAGACCTTGTTTTTAGTGTTGCCTCTAAATCGAGTTCTAATGAAAGAAATGGAGACACTGTAAGTTTCATGAAAGGTGAGTTTAAAAAAACAACCTTTCAAATCAGAGTCAATGCTGCCAAGTATTGATGCTTTCAAATGTTTGATCTGAATCTGAGTTTTTGTTTCAGCCTATGCTTGCTAACAGAACCCTGAAACAGGGAAGAAACCTTCATTTGCACTGGATCCTGGCTTCCTTTCGCTTACTTATTTAGCTTTAGCCCTGCAATTGGCTGGTCTCAAATTTATATATAAAATAATAATGAGAGAGGCTGCTCTGAACATGACATGTGCAGAGTGCCCATACATTTCTACTGAATATTATTGACAACAGTCATCATTTTATAATACAGGTGGGTCTTGCAACTAAATGTTAGTGTGCAGAGTGCTCCTGTTCACTGTTTCAGCCAGCCAAGCATGCACATGACACCCTATTTCATTCTCTCTGGTTTTCAGCTCCCCACTCAAGTCAATCAGCATGCTCAGGCCATTGATCACACTCCATCCTTACTGGGCTACCCCCTGCAAGATTTGTTGTACTTCTGCAAACCTTGGGTTTGCTGATCCTTCCTCTTGTGCATGGATGATACTGTTTTGTGCATCAATGATACTGTTTTGGCTACATAGGATCACAGTACTCACCTCTGACCTCCAGAAATGGAATGCTTTTAAGAGTCTAAACATCTGGGAATAGAGAAAAGGGATTCCAGGTGAAAAAGAGTGACTTTTTGATTAGATAGACCCTGACACCTGTCCTCACCCCCCTCCTGTGTCTTCATGCCCTCGGTGCAGCGGTCAGTTGGTGTGGTTGAGCATGTGGCTCAGATGGGTGGCTTCAGTTGGCTCTCAGTGGCATCGCATCTCCGCTAATAGTCTCAGGAAAAGGGAAATCATGCACACAGGCTTTCTTGTGGAGTGGTAAACTCAGCAGGCCGAGCCTTCGATCAGACCTGTAATAGCTTCAAGGTGGGAGAAGGGGGAGATATAAAAAATGGTGAGTGTTTAAATTGTTAATGGGTTTCATGTTCTTGTCACTGTCGAAGGTTTGTTCCCCTTTTATAAACTCATAGTTTTCGGCTGACATTGCCTTTATGTGAGCTATCAGCCAGGCGGTGATGGTGTTCCCGTGTTAGACCGTTACTGCCGGATTGTATTTGCAGTAAAGGAGGAGAATGGAGGCTGTAAATCCTACGATTCAAGATTTAAAGTCCTGCTAAGCTGCAGTTTTAGGCCCATGTTCCATGGAAGTCCATTCTCCTCCAGTAGAATTACACCCCTCAGAACGTTTCTTCTCCCATCACCGATCAACAATATCCATGGATCAGGTGATTTTTTCCCCAAAGGTACTTAATACAGTTAATTCAGTTTAAAGGAGCTAAACAGACCGAGGGGAGGGGGAGTTCTTTTCCACATGTCAGGTGCACACACTTAACTCCAGCACACTGTTCAAGCCCTGCCATCTTTTCAAAAAACATAAATGTGGAACTTACTTCTTTCAAAAATAAAGGAACATGAGGATGTCAGAAAGAATTATCAGGAAGCAAAATCATGCATTCAAAGCTGCAGGAAGAAAACTAAGTACTATTGCCTCAAATCAATGCTTAACAAGTAGTGTTTTTTATTATCACTATTCATAAGAGAACTTCTAGTACTGCTTAAATTCTAAAATGAGAAATTTGAAGCTTTTTTTTGCTAAAGCCTGTTATAATCCGTGGAATTTGTAGGCTAGGCTTGTTTACTAAGTAGTGAGGGAAAGGCTCTTTGCACATGTTCCATAGTATTCTTTATTTGTACTAAACAGAGTTTTGGCTCTAGTCACAGGGTTTTTTGACTGAACCCAAACTAACCTTGAAGGAAGGGGGATAATTAAAGCAGAATATATTATCTGCGTTGATGCTGTATTGACTTTCCCAGTTGGAATGCATTTGCGTCTTAATTTAGTAATATTTTTCCTAGCCAGGGCTAATCCATCTTAATTTTGATATTGGAGCCACTTAACTTGGTGGAGTAAAAAATAAATACAGGTTGAGTATTAAGTATTGAGTATTAAGTTGAGAAGTATCTCCTTGTTAATATTGTTAAGAAGTAGCTGTGCAGCAAACAAGTAAAAAAAGGTTTAAAAGTAACCCTGTTGAGTAATTTTAAAACATAGGAACCCTGACCTAGAGAATTAGTGGTAGCAACATTGTGTGGGAATGCATTGTATACCATACCAGTGGGACCCTTTATGCACTGCAAGCTTGTGCATCAGGCACAGTTTTTCATGACATTTTCATGCATTGCAGGGGGTTGGACTAGATGACCCTCGGGTCTCTTCCAACTCTACAATTCTATGAGAGCCGTTAGCACACAGTGGTATTGTGTGGACTGTGTGTATTATGTGTAGTATAAAAATAGTGTGGGATTGGCACTTGTGAGAAGAACGTTCTGAGAAAAAAAAATGAAAATAAGAACTTTAATATTCCGGAACAAGAGTTAGCCTTGCTGTGCTTATTGTGCAATATGTAGCCCCCACATAACAGATTCCCTTCTTAAGAAGAGATTGCTGTTCCCTCCCCCTTAACTAGAGCACCCACTACCACTGCTATAGGGAAACTTTACCCACCCACACCTTTCCCTGTAAACCCATCTCCCAGCATTCATTCCAGCTTGAAGCAAACCCACTGCTTACCAGATCTCACCTAGGTGTAATTCAGGTCAGGTGTGTGCTCGGAAGTTGTAAGTCATCTATTCTCAATGGGGGAAAATACCTTTTCATCATTTCAGTTACTTCCTTTAATCAATAGGCCATATCCTAAAACGTTTTGTTAAGGGAGTGTTGTTGTTTTTAAGAAAGAAGGTATCAGAAAGAAGCTGACACCATCTAGGTTGCTACGGATAGCCTACCTGTCAGGGCTGCTTCACATAAAATAATGCTTCTTTACACAAACGTCACAATTGTGCACACGCCATGGAATCCCATATGACTCATAAAACTGTACTGCCTCTTTTACTTCTTGTCCATGTGTTGGGGAGCCAGGGCTGCTTATGTCTTCCCAGCCTGTATAAGCAGGGAAATGGGCGCCTTTGAATTCATCACACATAATTAGCACAATTTGCTCTGCATGCATGAAGGTGTGAAGCTGCCTTTAGCTTCAGCTCTGTAGAATGCCACAGAAGCCACTTCTCCCTCCTCTCTATACATCGCTTAAAAAATAAATAAGTAATGGAACGCTTCACGAATGTCAGCTGTGTCCCAAATGCATGCAACTTCTGCAGCACAACAAGCTATTTTGTAGCCCATTTAGTCATTTGCTTTGGACAACCTCCCCAAGCTGCCAGCTCATGAGCCTAGGGCCTGGTGTTTAAGAGAGCTAATTTTCATAATTGCACTCCTCCTCTCTCTTTCTCATCGCCCCCCCCCCACCTAGCCACCCATGTATATGTACAGAAGGTCTTGCTCTCCTGGGACCCATCACTCCCTTTGCCTGAAGAAACAGCTGAAGTTCATCTCGGGGTCACAATTAGATGCTACTTCCTGTTTAGGAAGCATGGTGTGCTCACTGAGCTGAGGCGGATGCCTATTGTTGATGATGGAAAGGAACTGTTGGTTGAGGCAGCTTTTTTCAATGCTGTATGGTGTCGGCACCCAAGTTCAGGTGGGTGTGGCCACTACAATAACCGCTTGCACACCTGTGTTTGAAAATGCAGGGTGGGGGATGTTGCTACACAAACATCCCCTGTGTACACATGTATACATGACTGAACCAACACTTTTTGGTGCCTGAAGCAGAAAATCCAGATGGCATCTCCTTCCTCCCCTAGTTTCCAAGTAATCAAAATGCTTAACTATGTAATTTAAAATAAAGAAAGCAAAGGAACTCTGAAAGGAACTCTGTTATATACATATCTTGTTCAAAGAAGAGGATGTTGCCTTGTTGCCAAAGACCCAGTCTAGTGTACTGGAATGCTGTGTTTGTGTGATGTGTGTAACTCTATACAGTGGTACCTCGGGTTAAGTACTTAATTCGTTCCAGAGGTCCGTTCTTAACTTGAAACTATAGTTTAGTTAATGGGGCCTCCTGCTGCTGCCGCCATGCCGCCGGAGCATGATTTCTGTTCTCATCCTGAAGCAAAGTTCTTAATCTGAAGCACTATTTCTGGGTTAGCGGAGTCTGTAACCTGAAGCGTATGTAACCTGAGGTACCACTATACTTCAAAACTTGTTCAGCAATGAAGCTCAGGGGATGCCCTTGGGTATGTCAGTCTCTCTGCACCTTAACTTTGCAGCCAATGTGGCACAGTGATTATACTGTGAACCCTTCAAATCACCACTTGGTCATGAAACCCAGTAGGTGACCTTGGGCTGGTTCATTATCTCTCAGGCTAACCTACCTCACAGGGTTGTTGTGTGGGCAAAGTGGATGATGGAGAATCATCTCTATCTTGAGCTTCTTGAAGGAAAAGCAAGATACAAATGTAGTAAATAAATAAAAAAATGTACCATACAAGTTAAGGAGATAAAACTCCCACTTTGAGGTTCCTATACATTGCCTTTACAGCATCTGGAAGTTTAGCCATTTTAAGAAAAAATATAATTGGCTGCTTGGAATTGACCCATAAAGGTTGTTCTTATGTTCTTATTGCTGGGTAGTAAGAAAAGCCTATAGCACCATCTACTGGTGGAGGTACAATGTCATACATCTTAAAACATCTTGGTCCCTGAAATAAGAAAATCCTTAAAGGGTGTTTCCAGATTGTTTCTGTTTTGCAGGGGGAATTCAAGCACATACTTTAGGTTTGTGCGCTTAAAATGAATTAAAGTGCTCTGTCAACCTAGCACAGTAAATCTGTTTTTTAAAAAATAACCAAACTTTTTATGGTTTAGAAAATGATGTGAAAATGCATTGAAAAGTGTGGTACGAACGAATGACTGACGGGAAGCCATATAAATACCCCACAAGCAAATCAGAATGAATGCAGAAGGAGTGCTCATTGTCATATAACAACCTCACAAAAAACTAATCAGAATGAAGGCTCAATAAAGATTGAATGTAATATAACCTCCACGTAAGCTTTGTGCAAACAAATCAGGATAAACGCTCAATAAACGGGTCACCTCTAGGGCTCTGAGGGGTGTCCCTCTCCCAAATCTTCCAGTTAACTGCAGTTTTGTTCTGCTGGAGGTCCTGGTCTCCCATTATTTTGAGAACCAAATGTTTCTTGGCCCTCCAGCAATTATTGGAGGAGAATCAGGAATATTATTCTACACAATGTGAGAGATGAGAGCAAGGAGCAGGAACAAATGTTGCACAGGTGCACAAAGAATTTCAGAAACCTTGGCTCTGTGCCGTCTGGATGAAGTATAAGGACTTATTAGAAAGCAAGACCCCGAGGTGGTTATCACCAGTGGAAGCCAAGATCTCTAAAAAAAGGCCCAATATGGAGGCCTACTGGCCAAAATATTGGGAATTGATTGAAAGAGTTGGAGATAATTGGAAGCTCCAAAGCCAGGACAAACTAAAAAACAAGGTGCGAGATTGGTTACATTATGCTCAAATTCAAGAGGTATTTAAAATGGATAAAAAAGTGGGTTTCCAGTTGGAGAAATCGAAACTGGAGACGGAGTTACTAGAACCAAAGACTAAGGTACTTTCGAGGATGTATGACTTGCTGCTTAAATGGAACACACAGGATGAGACAGTTAAATCTGCTATGATAAAATGGGCACAGGATGTAGGACACAACATTATGTCTGAGGACTGGGAAAGGTTATGGAACACCGGTATGAAATTCACGGCATGTAGTGCCTTGAAAGAGAACATTATGAAAATGGTATACCGGTGGTACATGACCCCAGTCAAGTTGGCTAAAATATATCATCTTTCTGATAATAAGTGTTGGAAATGCAAGGAGGCAGAAGGGACATTCTTTCACCTCTGGTGGACCTGCCCGAAAGTAAAGGCCTTTTGGGAAATGATACATAATGAGCTGAAAAAGGTATTCAGATATACCTTTTCTAAGAAACCAGAGGCCTTTCTTCTGGGCATGGTGGACCGGAAGGTGCCAAAGAAGGACAGAACCTTGTTTATGTATGCAACCACAGCAGCTAGGATTCTTATCGCAAAGCTCTGGAAGACACCAGATTTACCCACACTGGAGGACTGGCAGACGCAGCTGATGGACTACATGGAGTTGGCAGAAATGACTGGCAGAATTCGAGATCTGAGCGAAGAAACAATGGAGGAGGACTGGAAAAAATTTAAGGACTATTTGCAAAAACATTATAAGTTGTTTGAATGTTAAGATTGCGCACGATTAAGAAACGTTATGCTTCTGCAATTTATTTTAAGTAAATGATAAAGTAAGTATTGATGGAAAAAAACGAGACAAATTAGAAACAAAATATTATGTTTATTAAGAGTGTTAAAACTAAATTACAAATTTTCGAAATTGGTAACATAATAAATTTAAAGGTATAATAAGATGGGAAACAAGATAACAAATTGCTGAACTGGTTAGAATAATGAATGCAATGCTGAGAGGATGCGAGGAGGTCCAAAAATGAGCCGTCGAAGGACGTTATGAAAGTATCTTAACTTTTTCTTTTTTCTCTTTACTTTTCTTCATATTTAAAAAAAAAATGTTTCTTGCATGTTGCTGTGTAAACAAATCTGTTAACCTATGGAAAGAAACGCAATAAAAAATTTTATAAAAAAAAAAAGAAACCTTGGCTCTGATCCAGAAAGGTGATCAATAGTAGTAGCAAGCTGTACCCACATGGAAATATGGTCTTGGATAAACAGGGTCTAGTATCCATTTAAGTGTACTGGTTGTGCAAGGGGATCACAATGGGGTATGTATGTGCTACTGCATTGCTGTAGTATGCAGTTTATTTCCCCCACACAGAGTTTTGCTTGTCTGTTGTACCACCTACAAAAAAATGGTTTCTAGGTATTGAGTTGGTAACGCTGTATATTTGTCAACCTGCTCCTATGTGTACAGAATCAAGGCCCTGCTTAGTGCTGAGGTGAATATCACACACATTCAAATTTTGGTCAAAATTCATTGCAGATGTGACATTTTTTATTTTAAAATTCAGTTTTTTATTTTGATGTCCATCATTGAGGGCCTTTTTTGCCAAAAAGTATTAGCTTGCCAAATCTACCCAATATGGTTTCTTCCCTTAGGTTTCTACCTTTATAATTGTAAATCCTATGCCAAGGCTGGTGGAAAGCAGGAGGAACAGTTTAGCTTACTGAGAAGAAAAAAACAGATACAAATATTTGAGGTGGTGGTTTTTTTCCATTGAAGGAAAGGCTTATGAGGTTAGGCATTTTAGTTTAAGAAAAAAAATGATAAAAGGGAATCATAATAGAGACATAAAATTAGAAGCTGAGAAGGGAAACACCTTCCCTGTTCCTTCCCTGTGTCAAATTAAAGATTGTAAGCCCCTCGGGGCAGGAACCTCTTTCTCAAGGGTCACACACAGCAATGGTGCAAAAGAACAACAAAAAAACCACAAAATAAATCTCACTATGCTCCTTCCCCATGCAAGCTGAAGCCCGCTAGACGCCTTTTCCTTAAAACCAAAGCTGTGTACACACGATCCATTTGAGGCTCTGCAGCATGAAAAGGGGCTAAGTCCGCAGAGCTGCATTGCTAATAGGCAGGGGCTTGGACCTTAGGAAGACAATTGGCAGAGAGGGCTCTGTGTGATGTCCTTTTCCCTGCTCTGCTGGAGCGAAAGGAGCTTATTGTATTTGTTGTTACCCTCTCTCTTCCTTGGACCCATATTGGATTCATACATGCCTCTTCCGCATATGCCTGGTGTTGGTTATGTAAATGTCATTTTTGTTACAAAAGCTGGGTGCCAACCCTACACTCTGCAAGGTGCCGGGGGGGGGGGGTCCAGGCACTCACCCAGCGTCCATATTCCTTGGGAGAACGGAGACATGGCAGAGACTGTCGCAGCTCTAAGAAATACGCTTTGTTCCCCTATTGGCTCTTTCCGTCTGCGTGGAGGGAGTCCGCATCTGACAGCATGGTCCTGTCAAGAGGGGCTTGTCCCCCACATCAGAGCAGCCCTGGAGTCCCAGGCATCTCTCCCAGGCTCTCCAATGGGCCATCAACCCCTTTGGCATGTTTCTGTCTCTATTCCAGGTGAGGCCCTGGCTTGGAAGGAAATCTGAGCCTATACTTCCCCCCTGACTTCCAATCTTCCCTTCAATACTCCAAATCATCAAAATCCTACCATTTATTAATCTCTAGGGTTTAGGGGTGTCCCTTGCAAATGCATAACAGTATTTTACCTGCATAGTTTTTATTGCTACTGTTGCTATGAACCAATGCATGAGAATAAAGTAAGGAAGGCTTATTTTTAAACTTCTCAGCTTGCAGCCTGATTCTTTCTGAAGTGGGCAGCTGACTTCATAGTTGGACTTGCTCCAAACAAGGTTCTGTAGCCTAATTCCTATCCTTTTAGGTTTTCTGTCAAAGATGGGATTTTAAAACTGTTTTTTAAGAACCAAGTGGCAACCCTACTTCAGGTATACAGTCATACCTCAGGTTGAAGTAGCTTCGGGATAAGTATTTTTGGGTTGCGTGCTGCGGCGACCCAGAAGTAACGGGAGGGATATATTTCTATTAACATATACTCTCCTTCCTGTTAAAACCCACCCCACACAATGACAAGATCCTGAAACTTTGGGAAATTTTCCTTAAAATGATCTACAACATCTTTAGGAACAATGAGTCTGTAGGTTGCCCTTTTAATGGAATGAGCCTGTGAGTTTAAGGTGTGATGTGCACACAGCATTAGAGTTAAGAGAGTAGAGGCATGGAAAGGCCATATGGTTCAACCTTGTGATCAACTAGATATTCAAAACATGCTAATGCCCAGATGCCTCGTACCACCCTCTCCAATTACCTGGAAAGCAGCTCTACAGATCTGGGCTATGCCTGATTATCGTCTTCCCAACAGCTTAAAAATGTAGTGCTGGTGGTCAACAAAAGAGGTTTAAAGACCCTCTCAAGGCAAATCTAAAAGAAATGTAGTATACACAATGAGGAAACTCTGGCCTGCGAGTGCTCCAATTGGAGAACAGCCTTTACGAACAGTGTCATGGACTTTTGAAGACACTCAAACTCAGGACAAAAGGGAGAAACAAGCTAACCCTCACCATGATCAACTCCCGCCCGGAAACCTATATCCCCACTGTAGAAGGATATGTGAATCCAGAATTGGCCTCCATGGTCACTTATGGGTTCACTGTTAAGACTGTGTTCATGGAAGACAATCTTACTCAGCTATGAGTGATCACCAAAGAAGATGATAGATTTGGGGTCTACGGACAATTTCATGGACATGGACTTCATGGACAATCTTCCTGGGAAGATGCCTCACATTTCCACTTCTACCATTGTGCAGGTGCAGGGGTAGAAGGGGAGAAGAGCGAGTGACTTCACTTGCAGCTTCAAGGACTCCAAGGAGAAGGCTCTGATGAGAACCAGCTGGCTCCAGCCTTCTTAAGCAGAGCTCCCAGTAGCAGTCAGAGAAGGCAAGAATACAGCTTGTTCTTTTTTCTCTCTTTTTAAAAAAGAGGTGACTTTGGCTGCTGCTTCAGAGATAGGCCAGCCGGGACGGAGCCAAGATGCCCGTATGGAGGCAAAGTGGGGAAAACTTCTAAGATCAGGTAGGAGAAAATACCAATTGAGTGCCTTATATGATAGGAATGCTTCCTTCCCATGTCCCCCACCCTCATGCACCAGACTGGTGCTAGCATGGCTGGGAGCCAGGCGTCTGCTGATGTCTCCATTTCCTTTGCAAGGATGGAGCCTTTCCCCAGCATTTAACTTGTTCTAGCCAAATCCCTGGAGAGACGTGACGATCCTCAGGTAATGGGGCAGAGGGAAGGAAGAGGTCCTTCTGAAACACATTTTGGGAGTCATAGGAACCCTCTCCTCACTTGTGGCTTCCAGCAAGTGCTTTTCAGAAGCATTGCTCCCTCCAACTGTGGAGGCTGAGCAAAACCATCATGGCTACTTGCCTTGGATAGGCCTCTCCTCCATGCAATTGTCGCACCCTCTGTGAAAGCTATCTCATCCAAGATGCTCTTGTGGGGCATCTGATTCTCCTTGGCTTTCTTCTTCCTGTGAGAATGGCTGTTTGTTGTTCTCTCACCTTGAACACACTACAGGATTGCCAGGATGCTCCAAGACTGTGAAAGTAGAGTGAGAAGCAGTTAAATGTTTGGTGTTTGGTGCCTGCTGATTCCTCCTTTGTCTTTGCAGTGAGGGAGCCATTCCCTGATGTTTATCTTGTTCTGGCCAAATCCCTGGGGAGACTTGACCGACCCTCAGGTACAGAGGCAAAGGGAAGGAACCAAAGACTTCCATAGCAAGGTCTTATGCAGGGCCTGCCCGCTTACCTTCAGGCAGTCCTACACATAGAGTGCCAGGTGAGTGGGTGGAGAATCCAAGCTGCAATTGAGGCCAGATATTGGGCCCAGTTGGCATTTATAACCAGGGAGCAGACGAGAAGGAAGAAGTTTTCCCTGTGGTTCATTCCCTAAGTTGCGCCCCAAAGTTTGCCCGTTTTTGGCTGAAGCTGTGGATGAGCCCCAGCAGTCAGTGTGGCCAGCAGAGAAGGAAGCGACGTCCTCCCCAAACCAAAGCTGGATGGACACCCTGCTGCCTGCTCTGCTCCGCAACTGCCACATCCCAACAGCCGGCAGGTAAGCAGACATTATATATATACAGTGGTGCCCCGCAAGACGAATGCCTCGCAAGACGAAAAACTCGCTAGACGAAAGGGTTTTTCGGTTTTGCGTTGCTTCGCTAGACGAATTTCCCTATGGGCTTGCTTCGCAAGACAAAAACGTCTTGCGCTTTTTTCTTAAAGCTGCTTGAAGAGGCGCAGTTGCGACGGACTGTGATTCGCAAGACGAAAAACATCGCAAGACAAAAAGACTCGCGGAACGAATTATTTTCGTCTTGCGAGGCACCACTGTATATATATTGTCTTGGAGAGAGCTCTGTAAAGTGACCTTGCAAGTGTTATGAGGAAAAACTGCTCTTTTCCCCTTATGGGGTACCCAAGAGCCCATATAGAGTCCTTTTGTTGGTTCTCTATCAGTAGGAGAAAATAACAGAGACCAACCAGAAAATATTGAGAAGCAAAGCAGCCAGTAAGCCTGATCTTTATTAAAGCTGTTTCAACAGGGTGCTCCCCCCACACGCGGGAGAGAGGAGGAGGACCCCAAGCCATGCACACAAGCCCTTATATAAACATTTTAAATGGCCCACCCTGGAGTCCAAGACCACCCCCAGAAACATCATACATACATCACAGAAGAGGTGTGGCCCAAGACCACCCCTTTAATGCATCAGAGAAGGGGTGGAAATCTGGGTGTGTTGTTTCTTCCTGTCTGCCAGGTTACCTGATTGGATTACCTGGGCATCCTGGCCACTCTTTTGATAACTACTCAATTCCTGAATCCAGGTCACAGGCTCACACCCTATTCATATCTTAAATGTGCCCTTAAGACATAATTTGTGAAAGAGACAATGGGGAGATTTCCCATTTCCTTCAACCTTTCAGAGAAATATTTGAGGTCATTTTGGGAGAGAGAAAGTGGTTTCAGGACTTTTCTGTGGGTTTCAGACATGTGGTTTACATATTTGTATGTGTTTGCTTGGTACATTTATGAACATCTATGTTATATATATAAGACCTTAAAATTCTTATAACACAAGTTATTTTCAAGTTTATTTCTCATAGAAGGAATGCACACATGACTGTTACAAAGTACTTATCAGTTAATGGTTGTGACATGCATTACCTATTAATATGTGTAACAGTTCTGCAACACCTTTCTGTAAAAAAGGGTTTAGAAGGGAAGAATTTTAGATTAAGAAGCAGCTGCCTGCCGCCTCCCAGCTCCAAGAAACACCACTGGGTAGCTTTTAGAATCAGAGTTGGAAGAGACCCTGAGGATCATCAAGTCCAACCCCCTGCAATGCAATAATATGCAGCTGTCCCATATGGGAATCAAACTTGCAACATTGGTACATAGCTGTCAAGTGTCCCTTATTTGAAGGGACAGTCCCTTATTCCAGCGCCTTGCCCCACTGCTGTCCCTTATTGATGGATGTCCCTTAAATGTCCCTTAAATGATGTCCCTTAAATTTCAAAGGAAGCAGCTCCTCTCCCTCCCTCCCTGCCTGCCAGGGAGGCTCCAACTGTGTTGCTTGGCTGTGTTGCTCACCCAATAAGAAGTCTAAGAACAACTGGGGGGGTGGCGCTTGCATGCCTTGTGTGTGGCTAGTTAATGCAAGCTGAGGGGTTTTTTGAATGCTGGACGCCATTTTGTTGCACGTGCTGCTGCAAACTTTGCAGTGCAAAGCCAGGCTGGGGAGCCATCTTAAGTTGAGGCTGCATAGACCTTGTGGTGCTTGTGATTCAGATTCTACTCAGTTGAACCTCTGGTTACAAAGTTGGTTGGACAATGTTCTTGAAGCCACCAGCATGAGTTTGACCAGACTGCAGGAGGACAGGAAGACTGGAGTGCCTGGAACAGGTGAGGCTGCAGGTCCCTTATTTTGGCTGCTGGTCCCTTATTTTCAAGGCTGCTGGTCCCTTATTTTCAAATCTGTAAGTTGACAGCTATGCCTTGGTATTATCAGCACCACGCTCTAACCAACTGAGCTATCCAGGCAGACCCGATAAGTTTTCAAATGCAGTTTGAATGTTTAAAACCTCATGGGTGGAATAGCTAGGGGAATAAATTTGGAGAAACCTTTTCTCTTCCTGCACACCCTGCAAATTCCTGCTTCACAAAGCTGCTTTCCTTCCTTCAGTAATGCATTCCCCTCCCCCAACCCAGCTGCGAATAATTTTGCTCTCAGGATAGTTATCCAACTTTAAAAAAGTTTAATAGAGTAGGAAATGGTATTCCTTTCAAAAATACAAACAGGTTGTACTAGGCTTCCTATCCCACCCCCAGTAATGCCCCACTATTCCAAAATAATGTTTTTGATTCTAAAGAAATAATAATAATAGTTTATATCCCACCCAACTGGCTGGGTTTCCCCAGCCACTTTGGGTGGCTTACAACATATATAAAAACACAACAAAACATCAAACATTGAAAAACCCAAAATATCCTATACAAGCAACAAACGAACAATAACAACAGTAATAAAATTTCCAGTTATACCCTAATTAAAATAACCGCCAACCCCAACTAAATATTTAACTAACACCAACCCGACAAAATGAAACAGAGGGACCAAAATTAGAACCTTTTAAAACATTTTAAAGCACCAGTTGCCCCAGCCTAAGAGTTGTTCCAGCAATGTCCCCCTGGCCTCCCAGGAGCCTCTTTTAGCTGTTCAAGGTGAGTCTGGGCCCGGCCCCCAGGCCAGGTGAAAATAGCCTGCAGCATTACTTTTTACTGAACACAGTGTGATTCCTACCCCAGCATGAGAGCAAGCATCTTTGAAGTTTAGAAATATTCTAAGAGTAAAGCTGTCCCCTGCAGAAGTAAGGGTCTCCCTTTCCTTCATTACATTTGCATGGTTACACAACTGCCAGGACTAGATTCGGGCTAAATGCCCCTTATAGCAGATAGAGGTTTTTGTCTCTCCAGGCCTACATTTTTATATCTTTTTTTATCAAGAGCTATGAACTGAGTCCATTGCTCAAAGTCTGCCTTTTCCCCGAAGTCTGATGTTTACGGAGACACCGTCGATCCCTGGGGCTCACTCCCATAAAACCTTATTATCATATATTCTGGGGCATAAACTCTAGCTGTCAACCCTGGAATGGAGGCACTGGCTGTTCTTATTCACCTCCCATTATGCTCTGCTTTCACTTTCTTTCTACTGTGGGGTATATAGATATATCTATTTTGCTACGATGTTTGGTTTTTATATCCCACTCGCTCCTTTAAGCCACCAAGAAGAAAGGAAGTTTTTTCTGGGAGTCTGTAAATGGGCCCTGACAACTGACATGACAACTAACATCAGAGCCCATAAAATTCAAAAATGCAAGGTATTACAAGCTCTACAAATTCTTTGCAGGAATATAGTCAGCTTTAATTCTTAAATGGCTTACGCTGAGGTTGAAACGCTTTCCAGCTTTGCACCAGCTTTGCCTCTTACCTAACACGCTGTGGATGTGCATCCAAATAAATGCAGAGATTAACTCATTTGTTATATCTGCACATACTCTTCATTCAAGGTGTGCAATGCATATTACTCTACTATCAAGATCTTAATGCTTTAGCTTCAAAATTTGAAGTGTATCAGATCTCTTTATGCAATGTACATATGTGCAGATTTCAAGAAGCTACCTGGCTTTGTATAATAACAGTTGCCCCCAGCTGCTTAAATTCACTTTCCAGGTTTAAATGGGAGTTTGAAGGTTTATCTGGGTTATCACACTCAATATAGGCATGTGGTAATACTGTGCAGAAATGAACCAAGAGTCAATAAATTCAGTCACTGGGTGGCCATTGGTGAATTAGCCATCCTTTCTGGCAACGATCCTTGACCTAGAAAATTCCCAGCACATTGAGTTTTTCATGAATTGCTGAGAACTCTTAAGGAGGATGCGATATTTCTGCTGGAAGCAAAACACTCTCACTTTACACTGGCCTTAGGAGAAGTCAGAAGCGGGAAGAAAAAGTTGGATTGCTTCCAACAGCTACAGGTCCAGTGTAAAGTGAGAATGGATAAGCCTCCATTCCCTCCCATTTGTTTAGTGCACACAGAGGACTTGGGGAGAGCAGAGTGGCCTTGTCACACTGGGCTTTGGAGAAGGAAAAAAAGCAATGTGACTCCTTCATGCTGTTTCTACCTTCCCTGAGTTCCTTACATGTATCAGAGCTTTAGGGAGGGGAGTGCTCAGCAGGGACCACAAATATTGGTTGGCTAGGCTGCTAAGCAAAGCTAAAATGTGTAAACCGCTGAAGTGGGACTTGTAGTATCACTTGTGTTTTTGTTGGTTTTGCAGATCTGTACCACAAACCTAAACAATTTTGGCCAACACTTCCTCTCCCAGGGAATCCTGGGAACTATAGTTCTGTGAGAGAGGAAAGGCATATTTAATAGAGAACATAAGA
The DNA here is from genome assembly GCF_964188305.1 of Podarcis bocagei. NCBI lineage: Eukaryota > Metazoa > Chordata > Lepidosauria > Squamata > Lacertidae > Podarcis > Podarcis bocagei. Next base: position 23,033,003 of record NC_138138.1, read on the forward strand.
AGAGACCTGCTAGATCAGACCAAATACGTATCTAATGTAGCACCCTGTTTTCCATAGTAGTCAACCTGATGCCTTGCAGAAGCCCACAAGCAAGGCATGAGCATAATAACCATCTCTTGCTATGCTTCCCCAATAACAGGTATTTAAAAGCATGCTACCTCTGATCCTGGAGATGGCATACAACCACCGTGACAGATAGTTAAGCATTGCCTCTCTTATCCTCCATGAATCTGTCTAATTCCATTTTAAAGCCATCAGGGTTGGTGGTCATTGCCACATCTGGTGGAAGCAAAATCCATAGTGTTGCTATACACTGTAAGAATTCTCAGCATCCTCACCAACTGCACTTCCAAGATTCTTTGTGGAAAGGCATGAAAGTTAAAGTCATATAGAAGTTTGTAGCCTGGAAATGTTCCTGGTATTTGGAGCCTGGTACTTGCTGAGTGGCCATTTCCCCATGTTTCCTCCAAGGTTGCACTAATATGAATGTAGGTATACACCAAATGTGGGAAGCTGTTTGGGAATTTTTTTGTGGGCTGTTGCCTACAGAGTACTTTCAAGAATATGTATTAGAGTGGCTCCAATGATGATAAACTTCCTGCTGCACTGGCAGCACTTCTGTATTTCATGTGCAGATGATGTGTACATCATGTAAGAACTACATCTATGTCTACTTCATAGTATTTCTTCCAAATGCATGTACAGATAGTGAAAGAAATATAATTTTTTATGTGACACCCACAGTTCACACACAATATATTACAAGTGGCATAAGTGCTATCCGTATCAGAAGCAAGTCATGACCGAAGTAGCTATCTGTATTCCCTACTTACTGTCCTGTTTCTGAATGCAAATTAATCATGGTAATTAACAATGCAAAATATACTACTATTAGAAATATTTACAGAACGAGGCAGAACCATGTATTGAAGCATGCATCTGGTTCCAAAAGGAAGAATTCCATGGTTGCCAGCAGTAATGTTTCTGAATACCAGTTGCTGCAAACCATGGAAGGGGAGAGTACTATTGAGCTCAGGTCCTGTTTGCAGACTTTCCATGGGCATCTGGTTGGCCACTATGAGAACAGGGCTTCTGGACTACATGGGCCATTGGCCTGATCCAGCAGACACTTCTTAAGTTCTTATGAGCAAGCAGAAACTAAGTGGGCTGCTAGGAGGGAAAGCAAGAGGCTGTCTGTCCCTCCTCTGCCATTCTCCCCCAAAAAGCAAGCCAGTGTTCATTTTGCAGGCTAATAAACTTCTGTGACTTCATTTACAAGGATGCCATGTAATTCATTTAAGTTGCAAACCATTCCATTGTCACTGAACAACACAGAATCTATTTAAATAATATAAAACTCTAGAATCTGTCAAAGTGCAGCCTGCATCTATCCATAAAATTGATGAAAGGGGGCCCAATTCAATGGAAAATTTCCTGCTTTCTGCTTGCCATCTCTAAGGTAAATGTACTCAGTTTAGTTATCTCTACAATCTTCCAAACTTTGGCAATTATTTTTGCTTTACGCAGGCAGAATGTACAGTGATCCACTTGCTTTAAAAATGTAATTCCTGATAACATTACCACTTATTGGTAAATTACAGTTTCCCAGCACTTGAACCACTAAGTGCAGTTGTTGAGAAATAGCGAGGTTTTCTGTCCTAGGTAGTGCAACTATTTTTGTCCTAGGTAGTGCCTGGCGTGCTCTGGTCCATAGGGTCACGAAGAGTCGGACACGACTAAATGACTAAACAACAACAAGTGCAACTATTGCATGCAATTTTCAAAGGACTCGTGGTTTTGTCTGTATAATAAGTGTCTATTGGATAGTATCAATAATAGTACTGCCAATTGCAAATCCCTCTCACCCAGTTCTTAATTGTTATTCTGCCATTTTCTTTTTCTTCAAAGCATGCCTGCTCACCCTTTTCAGTACTCAGGCAAGCACATAAATAATATAATTTTAAACTTGAGCAGAGATGACATTCTTCTCAGTGACCAGGATTCCCTTGTGCTGGTGGCCTTTGGTGCTTCAGGCTTGGTCTATATATTCAAAAGACTGAAGTGGTAGAGCACCTGAAATGGTACAGTGGAAGGTAAAACTGCAGGGTGTGTATGTGTGTGTATTATATTTTTCAATACTTACCTGGGTAAAACAAAACAAAAAGTACTTTCTGCAAGTAGAAAGCCAGCATAGGAGGGAATAGACAAAACTAGAACCTTAGCCCTGATGGCTAGTTTTTTACAGCTAGGGGTTTTTTTAATCTTATTTTTTTTAATGTAGGAGCTTTCACAAATGGCACTGCTGTCAGGCAGTCTGAAGCAGTATGGTTCACTGTACCACCTCATTCTAATGCAGTTGTAGACCAGGCCTCACTCTCTGTAGGTATTTCAATAAGAGCTGTTCCTAGGTCCACAAATGAATAAAAACCTGTAAGTAAAGAGACAAGTTGGGGGTGCAGGTGGTATAAAATACAGCTTTATCCCCCAAAACATTTTTTGAAAATTTAAACTGTACCCCCTGCACCCCATAAACCTGCTCTTTACCACTGAATAGGAACAAATGGCAATCCATGGAAAACCCAAATTGCTATTTGTTCCAATTCAGCAGTAAAGAGCAGGTTTTCCTGGGGAAAGCGGTGGGACCCAAGAAAAGCACTCAGACACCAAGTTTTAAAGCACAGACCTTTGCCTAGAAAGCATGGGGTGAAAGGTAAATGTAGATGAGCCTTAACAGGCAATGTCTCTCCAGGGTTTCAGACAGGGGATCGTCTGCGTGTAAAGCAGATGCTCTACCACTGAGCTAAAGCCTTTCAACAAATATTTAAGTTTTTTTTATGTTAATAAGTGTAGCTTATATTAGCAACAGTTTTTTATTTTGCAGGTGTGAGTTTGAGTTAAAGAGTAATGTTTAACCAGGTGTTCTAAAGTGAATTCATTGGTTAGGATGCATCAAATTTGCGGGGGAGGGCAGATTCCAAATTATTTTTATGTATAATTGTATGTGTTTTAGATTGCCCCAGAAGAAAGACCCCCTCTCTACAAAAAACGTTGGGCATTAACAAACACAGTACATTTGGGGGGCACTTTGGGTACCTTTGCTTTCTTGATTTTTACATACCATACCTACCCATGTTCCTTCAGCTGAAACTTTTTAACATAATAGTTTCCCTTGCGGGGGATTTTGCAGACGTTGTTAGATAGTTTGTTTATTTCTAAAACTTTTATAACCGTTATAAACTTTTGTAACCGTTCAGTGTGGATGGCAGTAAATTGTTCACATGTGGTGTAATTTAGTTAACGCAGAAGTATGCAAGCTGTTAAGTTATATGGGGGCTCCATCCTTTCAGAGTGTGTGGCACAATGTGGTCTGGACTACACAGAACCATCCCAAAGCAGCTGCCATGCACTTGGGGAGAAGCAATGGAAAGCATTGCTTAGTTGGGGGGGGGGGGAATACACATACAAAGGTAGGAAGAGGGGTAGAGAAGAGGGCTTGATTGGAGCCCAGAGTTTTGTTACAGCTCTCTCAAAGAGCCGGTTTTAGATGCTAGTGTTCACCCTTGGTTTGTTTGACATCATAAGAGACTGCCCCTGAGCATGTGCTAAGTGCATTATTACATTGCAACCAGCCCCTCCCTCCCTCTTTCTCTCTCTGCCACAGGCACACATACACACCCATCCTATAGTGGAGTGGGGACAGGGGGTCTTCCACTGTGGTTTCAGATCTTGTGCTCTTCCTTTTTGTAGCAAGCACTATGGGTGGTTAAGTCTCCCATAGCAGAAATTCCTCTTACTTCCTTTGCGGAGGTCCATGTCATTCTTTGAGAAAGAAAATCGTAGAGTACTTTGGTTATCCTTCCCTGTCTTAATGTCACAATGGCTACAATAGCCCTTGCGTGACTCATGAGGATGGGCCACAGCTCACTGGAAGAGCACATGCTTTCCATGCAAAGGGTCCCAACTTCAATCCTTCAGGTAGCGGCTGGAGATGAGCCCGGTCTTAGAGCCTGGAGAGCCACTGCCAGCAGTGTAGACAATCCTGAGTTAGATAGACCAGTGACTTGACTCTGTTTAGGGCAGGGTCCTATGTTTCTATATGTGAGCAAGGGTTGTAGCTCAGTGATGCAGCATGTGCTTTGCAGATGCAATCCCTGACATCTCCAGGTAGGGCTGGGACATATTCCTGTCTGAAACCTGCTGCCTGTTTGTATAGGGTGTGCTAGGTGGGGAAATGGTACGACTTAGTATATGGCAGCTTCACGTATTCAGAAATGTGATTTTGTGGTTCTCCTTGCTAGTGACGAGCATAGCTCATTAGTCTCAGGCCTCCAATTCCACCCCTCACATCTCTGCTTATTAAATGGATCTTGGGTATCAGGCTTGGGAAAGGCAGCTGCATGAGTCTCTAAAGATACTGCTACTACTCAAGGTGGAAAGTATTGGGTTCAGCTACAGCTACTGATATCCTTATCATCTGACTTGCTAAAAGACACCCCTTTTTTCGTCGTCCTACCCATTTCATTCTTCTTTCCCCCCTTTCCTTAATTCACTGTCTAGTGAGCTTCTGATTGACTCAAAGACCAATTAAAGTAAAATTTAATGGGAGAATAGATTAACTCCCCGAGGTTTCCCTCCCATCCATCACATTTTTATAGCAGGAGCTGTGTGGAGGCTCATAACTTCATGCTGTGAGTGTGATAATAAAGGGGGCACGGAGAGGATTCCAATTTACTGCCGCGCTGATGCGCTCTGGGGATGGGATTTACTGCCCTGTCCCTTCCTCTTTTTATTCAGGGGGAGGTCACTGGATCCATGGCCGGCGATGGGCCGCTGACAGATGAGATGTCAGGCAGAAAGATCATGACAGGAAAAGGGGGGGTGTTATGTGTAAATGTAATTGTGTCCAGAGTATGGGGATGCGGAACGTTCACCTTTCGCGCTCGAAAGGCTGCGATTACTGTAGGGCAGAAAGGCGCTTGTTGTGCAGAAATTTAGGAGCTAACGGACAGATAGGAAGGGGTGGGGATGGATTTGCCTCTCTTAAGGCTGGAGACAAGACAATGGTTGAGTTGAGAGTGGTTTAAGAGAGGCATTTCTTCTTGTGGTATGGGTACACATTCCTTTCGTTTTGAAGAATTTCCAAAATGCATATTTTTAAAGATTAGAAAACCTGCTTAGTGGTGGCAAAGTGTAAGTGTATGTACTGCAAGCAGTGGCTGGCCACCACATCCCTTCAAATTATCAGAACAGATACTACCAGCCGAAAAGTGCATCAAATTTTTGTTGATTGAAATTTCTTATTTTTTTCCATTATGAAACATTAGCTGACAACAGAGAAACATGGGAAGTTGAATCAACTGATGTGAGAAAAAATAGATTTTTTCAATGGCAATTCCATGTAATTTCAGTTAATTCTGAAATTGGCCACCATTTAAATATGTGATGTGTCTTGTGGTATTTTTGTGGGACACTTGGCTTTTGTAAATGTGTCGTCTTAAGTGCCTTGTTATTCATGCTTCTTGGTTGAACTTCATTTGTCTCCCAGGTTGGATACAGAGTTGAAGGTGGTATAATAAAGGCATCATTTCCCATTGTGCAACAGAGATGGGGAGTCTGTGGCCCTTTGGATAGTCATAATCCATAACCATTAGCTGGCTGGGGCTGATGGAAGTTGGAGTCCATCAGGTGGGCCCACGTTTCCCACCCGCAAAATACATACTTGTTTTGTTCTGCTGTTGTCATTGGACTAACAGTTCATGTAGGCTTTGATGAACTATAGTCAGGGCTTTTTTTCCAGCCAGAACTCAGTTCGGGCACCTCTCCAGTGAGGTCCAGCACCTCTCAGGTGGACACCATTCTAAGAGAACAAGGGAGGTGTTCATTGTGAGTTTTGGCACCTCTTTTTCTAGAAAGATAACACTGACTACAGTGATGTGTTTGTCATACCACATTGGTTGCATCTGTCTCCAGTCCAAGGTTGCAGTGAGTGCTGGTGCTTTTGCTGTCTCGTTTTAGTTGTGTTCAAGAAATAGCACATAAGCAGATATAAACAGTGCTTTTTTCTGGGGGGACGCGGGGGGACGCATACCCCTAAACATTTTGTGAATCTAAGTTTGGCCTACATTGAGAGGCAGTATTTCAATATGCCCCTTCATGGATCACTGCCTTTTCGTGGCGAAGGGGCTAGAATAACTCCAAGAAGCTATGAGCCATGCAAGGCCACCCAAGATAGACAGGTCATAGCTGAGAGTTTAGACTAAATGTGATCCACCTGGAGAAGGAACTGGCAAACCACTCCAGTATTTTGCCAAGAAAACTCCATGGACATAAAAAAGGAGAATCTTTGAGAAGAAAGTGAGAGTTTCCAAGGCATGCTCTGGTTCATGGGGTCATGGAGAGTCGAACACAAGTAAGATGACTAAACAACAATTTCAATATGAGTAGGAAAATGTGAGTACCCCTAAACATTTTTTTTAGAAAAAAGCACTGGATATAAACATAAATGTCCGTGCTCCAAAACAGTGTGTGATGAAGAAAAACAAAGCCACCCCATTGTGGTAACAATTAGGGAAACATTCAAATTGGTAGTGCTTAAAACTTGAGAGTTGTTTCCAATGCTAGTTCTACATTGGGGAGCAAGGCCTGCTGAACTCAATGGATCTTCTGAGTGAGCAACATGCACAGGACTGCACTGTATGGAAGTTAGTTGTATTTAATTCCACTGAAATCAATGAAGCAAGTTAGTAATGACTCAAGCCTCTTTTATTTCAGTGGGAACTAATTATAAGTAACTTAGTCTACATCAGCCCAAGGAGTTCTGTTATAGGATTTGTGCTGTGGCTGGCAGTGGTGGTCTCTCAAGCAGAGGGCTTTCCTATCTCTGCTGTCTAAAACCCCTTGAAGAAGAGATGGGGCAACATAGCTCACTTTTCCTTACAGCCACAGATTTACTAGTGATGGGGAGTCACAATTAGCACAAGCAGAAAAAGGGGGTGAGCTTTTACATATTAGTTCATGTCAGGGGTTGCACATTAACTTTGCCCAATGGTGAGTGGCAATGAACTGCATACAGAGAACACCATTTTAAGATCTAGCTGTCAACTCCAAGGCCTACCTTAGTCTTTTGCTGAATTATGCTGGCATGGAAAGTTTACAAAAATTATGCTGAGAGGAAAGGGTCAGCCATAGGCTTGGAAACCCAGGCCTGTCATAAAGTCAGCACCAGCCTTCTGATTGCCATCTCTGTGTTGCTTTCCCCAGATTCTGGGTTCCTCCTCCTACACACCCAACTTGAACCAATTTACCAAATTGATGGCTTTCTTTAAACAAGATTTCAGAAGGGTTTGAGAGCTATGTTTCCTGTGGGACAGATTATACAGTATCAAGGGGCCTGAAAGAAAATGCATCTTCTCCCTAGCAGGTATCTTTCTCTCTCTTTCTCTAAAGGCCTCTGCCTGAAACAGCAATGAACTGAACAGAAGGAGCAGAATTTATTTGGAAATAATAGTAACTATTTGTTGAGACTCCCCTCATCCCCCCCCACCCCTGGCGCGAAGATCTGGAGTTAATCATTGTTCTGCAAAACCATGAATGATGTTCCTTGTGGCTCCCCTACATAGAGAGTGTCCCAGCGGGAGTGCTACTAACGGTGTTTTGTCAGGCGCTATCAGCAGTATTGAGCCAACCTGAGCAATCCGTTATTAATCCTTTTCTCCTGGTGACATGACCGGCAATCGATGGTCTCAACAAGCCATTGAAACTGCAGCAATCAGGCAGCCTTCAGCTAATCCGATGGGTTATAGACCTGCAGGTGCATGGCTGAGGGCAGGGGGCCAGGTGGGGGGATAGGGAACTTTTGCTAAGTGAGGGACTGTATGTTGCATTGTAGCTGCTCTGAAGTGTTTTGCAAAGGATGCCTGACCATTGTCTACATGTTTGAGGTCTTGGCATCCTCAGCAGGACAGGGAATGAAGGGTTTGTGGTTTTTTTATTCTTTTCTATCGAAGTACTTATCTTTATGACAGGTGATAATTGTCTGTCGAGAGAGGGCCTCTATGTTACATAGATGCCTGTGTAGGACGGTGCCATTTGTTTCTGTGTGCCCTATTGCACAGGGAAAGATTGTATCTTTCCTCTTGGGACCTCTTTCAGAATGGCAAGTAGGCTTTGCTCCCAGCACAACTTTGTCTCCTAGTGCAGTACTTTATTTTTCCTCCTATAAATGAATGGTAGCCTGTTCACTTATACATGTAAGGCCTCCAATCAAATGTTTAAGTGTATCCTTTCACTTTACAGGAGTATTTCTGTTCAGAGTTCCAGTCAGCCATTTCCTCCAAGCAGTGTTTTCCACTTTTCCCCATGGGATGGGGAAGAAATTTGATTCATTTCACATTTAAAAGTGAACCTACCTAATTTGCACTTTCCAAAACAATACAAGAACCACAACACACACATGCTTCCAACTTCACATCGTTCTGAATTTTGAAAAACAGTTCTCCAAATCATGTGTAGAAAAATATACATGAGTGAAAATGGCATACAAACATGTATATATTAGGGTAAATTCACACAAAAATGCTGATGAATTTTCATGAGGACTTTTTAAAGGAAAAAAATCCAAATGGATGTGGAAATGTGGGGAACTGGATTTAGAAACTGAAAGAAACCAAAACCATCCCTACTACCCACCCAAAATTTTCATTTTTCTTTACCAACTGACTCTCAGCTTTCCATGGCAACTGAATAGCCTCTTTCCTCAGCGTTTCATTTGTTTGTTTAAGGCTACCCATTTGATTTTTAAAGAATATTTGTAGTTCTGCAAGCCCCAGGATTCTGCTGAGCATGCTGGCACTGCCCTCTTCTTTCTCAATGGCCCTGTTTTAACTCTTTCTCCTAGAAACAGCTGCTAGAATTTGCAGATAGAGGGAATAGAGGGAATCATGGAAGAAAGTACAGAGATGCAGGTGGGGACCGTAGGGTGGAAGCTGTATCTGCCCCTGAGATGAAGGTATCTTTTTGCCACACCTCAGCCATCTCCTAGATTGCATCCCATTTTCTTTGCCCAGTGGAGCTATGGGAAACCACAGAGACTTGAACCAACATATGCATAGCTGCACTCCTTACTCTACCTCAAGTTCCATTTGTTGGTGTGATGCTGGAGTTTGATAGGAACTGGCTGTTTATTTATATGGATTGGTTATTTGGACTGATGCATGTTATAGTCTACCAGCCTGAAGAAACCTGTTTCAGCATGCAGATTGCATTCTGGATCACAGTAATTATTTCATAAGGAGGGAGCACTTGTATTGTATTTCAAAAGTGATGCTATGGCAATATTCAGTAGTACTGAAATAAATGCCAGGAAGGCAACACTCAGATTTTTTTTGATTTTTTTTTACATTCAGAAGCTGCCTCTCTGAAGCCTGCTCCATGCACAGCTGTGGATTGTCAGGCCCATGGAATGTTTACTAATAAGCTCGGTCATTAGGGCAGGTCTGTGATGAATGGAGTTGAGCCCTTGTGCCTCAATCCAGCGTATGCTGAGACAGTTTGTGATTCAGCAGCCATCGGAACAGCTGCCTTGTTAAGGGTTCCTCTCGTTGAAATCAGCTATATATCAGCCTGGTTGATATCCTGGATTATTTAGACTTCTTGTGGCTTGATGGATTGTGCCAATTGATCTGCCTTTCCTCTTCTCTCTTTTTTCCTTCTCAGTGACTTTGCTGTGCCTCATCCCTTTTGCTGCCCTTTCAAAATGCAAATGGTTCTAAACATTAGCACGTTCTGCATCCAAGCCTACAGGGTGAAAATCCAAAACAGATTTATGTTGATTTCTCACGTTTGTATCCTACTCTTCTTCCAAGAAGTTTAGGGCAGCATAGAAGAGTTTATCACAGTGTATCTCACAACAACCGTGTGAGGTAGGTTAGGCTGAAAGAAAAGTGACAGTCTATGACAGGGGTCAACAACCTTTTTCAGCCATGGGCTTGTCCACCGTCCCTCAGACCATGTGGCGGGCTGGACTATATTTGGGGGGGGGTGAACTAATTCCTATGCCCCACAAGTAACCCAGAGATGCATTTGAAATAAAAACACACATTCTACTCATGTAAAAACACACTGATTCCTGGACCACCCACGGGCCATATTGAGAAGGCGATTGGGCTGCATCCGGCCCATGGGCCTTAGGTTGCCTACCCCTGGTCTATGAGCTTAATTGTTATGAAACTTCCATCTGGTACAGAATCCTGCCTCTCAGCTGTGGTGAGGGCCAGCCAGGTGATCATAATATGCTATCCTGATTTTGTAACCAATACTGTTTACCAATACAATCCTCAAATACAATACAACTCAAAGTGCTGGTTGTTAACTTTTAAAACCTGAACAGCTTGGGACTAGGTTACATAAATGAGTGTTAGCATATAATCCGGCCAGTACCTTAAGATCTAGCTCAGAGCGCCTGCTTTCAGTATCATGGAGCCTTCTTGATACAGCTCCCATCTCTCACATTTTTTATAAAGGCCTTTAAAAAGCAATATTTTCTTAAAAGCTGGGATATGGTTGCACACAGACATCTTATTCTAGGTTCAGTGGAGATGGAGTACTTGTGTCCCGTCCCATCCCCCCCCCCCATATAGTCCACAGACAATCTAAACCTATTCCATATTTTCTGTCCCTGAAAAGCGCTTCTTGAGAAACTGGTTTCATTCAGAAAATAAATGTGTCCATTTGAAACAAATAAAAACAGGTGTAGGCAGTCTCGGCAATGGGAGATGTGAATACATCTGACCAATGGCGTTGCAGTTAGACCTGTACCTAGATAGTGACCACCACTTTGCTCATCATTCACTTGGGGCATGTGAGGGGAGGAAAGGGCATGGATAACCTAACCAAGTGGACAGTTATCAAACAAAATCACAGACTTGCCCCCACTCTTGTGGACAGCAGGATCTAGAATCAATCTAGATTGAAAGCAACATATTGAGGATGAGCGTGAATGATTCTACATTTTTGTGTTTAAAATGGGTTACTGTGTATGCCTAAGTTTTGTGATAGTGATCTTATGATGGTAATCTATTTACCTTGCTGACAGGAAGCAAAAGTTTCCTGTTAAGAAACTTTGTTACTTCGAAGGATTTAGATTGGTCTCATATGAGGTCTTGGAAGACTTTAGACTTGAACCTGTAGAGCAGCTCAGGTGTAATGAATAAAATGAAGAAGAAACTGAGGTCAGGAGCTCTCTTTTCTAGTGTCAATGGAGAGAGTGTTGGCCTAAAATATCAGGGCTAAAATATCAGGGCTTATGCATCTGCAGTTGGAGTCAGGTGGATCTGATTTTGCTTTGTCTCTGACATTCTTGTGAGAGATTCCGGTAGGTAGCTGTGCTGGTCTGATGTATATATATATATATAATGTCCAGTAGCACCTTAGAGACCTTAGAGACCAACTAAGTTTGTTATTGGTATAAGCTTTCATGTGCATGCACGAAATCTGAAGAAGTGTGCATGCACACGAAAGCTTATACCAAGAACAAACTTAGTTGGTCTCTAAGGTGCTACTGGACAATTTTTTTATTTTTTATTATATATTCTTGGTAGAGTCTTTCTTCATCATCACATACCTTATTTTTAAAATGTTGATGTGGCAACCTTAAGCACACTTCATTTGTGGCCTTAACCATGAATTTTCCCCAAGTTAGTAAGGTTTCCCTTATTTTTTCTGCTGTTACTATTACGTTGGTAGTATTTCTCACAGCATTGACTGTTGCTGCGATGAGAGGCTAATGTGTGCAGGGATTAGGGGTGGGGGAAGCACAAGAGAGATCACTAGTGTTGCAGGAGTGCAACAAATTCTTAGTTTCCCTCTCCATCATGTTTTCCAGAAATTTTGGAAGAATCCAGTCTTATGGGGCTTAGGAGTCTTGTAGAATCTGTAAATGACATGAGGTAGATAGTCAGCACGGTTAAGGTTCAGACTCAACAGGGGCCTTCCTTCTCTGACTACCATTTACACAAATAAGACACATTCTTTGACAGGTAGGAAAGGGAGCCATGGGGCCATTCCATCCAGTTCAAGAAACCTGGATTTGCTAATGTGTGTACATTAAACAGGAAGCCATAGAACAAAGTTAAGGTGTGACAGGGTCATAATTCACGTGTCTAGCCTGTTCATATATATAGCAGTGGGGTTCAAGTGTTTTACTTTAACATTAAAAAGTGCATATTGGAGGGGGAGGTGCAGGGCTGGCCTGCCCATGAGGTGGACTGAAGCAGTTGCCTCAGGCGGCAGAAGCCCATGAGGCAGTGCCCCTGCAGGCACCCCACCTGCCACTGCAGGAATCACATGGCTGCAGCTTCTGGCAAGATGTTTTGAGAGTGCCACAAGATCTCTACAGAAACCACTGCTGCTGCTACACAACCCTGGTAAGCGAGGCAGGGGTGGGAGCACCTTCCTGTTTCACCTCAGGTGGCAAAACAGGATGGGCCACCCCTGGGGAAGTGCTCAGCCTGTTCTGTCCCATGCTTCACCTCCCCATTGTCAGTTTCTTCAATGACTTCCCTCCATAAGTGAGCTGGGAATTTAGAAAAAGTAGGTACAGTCAGATTCCCGGTGACTTTCTTTGGAAGTGTTATCTAAAAGTTTTCTCAGTGAGCATTGGGAGGGTGAAGCTCACTTGTTTTCCTGGAGATCTCACTCAGCTCCTAATGCGGCACATGCTGTTGGTGCTGTGTGCTACTTTGGTCTCATCTGTCCTAAAACCAATCCCTGTAACTCTAGCTATGGCATGGCTGTTTTTTGTAGTTCACAACAGTCGATGAGAAAATCATCAAGAGTAAATGGTATTAAAGGACTTGTGTACACGCCTCTTCTGCAGAGCAGCTGGCTCTGGGCACCTGGTCTGCTGAACTCTGACAACCCATGTGTAGAGTTGGAGAAAGACATCTCAGGGAAATGATGCTCAATTTGTAATGCAGCGGAACATTACAAGCTGGACAAATTTGTATATTGAAATAAGTAATCATGAATTTCAGCAACATCACATCGCAAGGGGAAACTATCTGAAGCATCTGAGAAGAACGAATGCACGGGTGTGTATGTGTTCTGACAGTACCCCCTCTCCCTTGGAAACCTTGTACTCTTAAATTAAGACACCACCACTACTTTGCATGTGAATGAGATGGCTGTGTGGGAAGAAACATGCCTGCCACTGTGCCATCCAGTTTAACATGTTGGCAGTCCTGGCTCAGTGACAACTGTGCCTCTGTTTGTTTACTTATTTAAATAAATGTGGTGCACAAGACAAAAACAGAACAAAACACAAAAGATGAATACAAGCATTTTCTTCTAGAATCAATGGAGACTGAGTACTAGGATGTTGTTGTTTTTTACACAGTCTACCCACAATCTAGATCTATTGAATATTTGTTTGCCCCTGAAAAGCAGTTTGTGGACAGCAGGATATAGAATCAATCTAGATTGAAAGCAGCATGTTGAGGATGAGCATGAAGAATTCTAGATTGAGAAAAACTACATTTTTGTGCTACAAATGGGTTGGTGTGTACGCAGCCAAAAGTACAATGAAATAGTTTATGCAGATACACAAGTGATATTCCATAAATAACTGGGTTACATATCAAAGAAAGTCTGAGGTTTTCAAACACCTATTTGCCACATCCACACTTTAAATATTTAGGTGTGCTCCCCCCCCCCCTTTTTAAAGACTTAGATGTACTCAAGGAGGGGTAGGGAAACCTGTACCCTGGAAATATTGCTGGACTATAGTGGAATGCAATTCTCATCATTCCTGGCCATTGGCCTTACTGGTAGGGACTGATGGGAGTTGGAATCCCAACAGCATAGCAAGGCCACAGGTTCCCCACCCCTGGTATACACTGGGGTGGAAATAAATTCTGAAAAGAAGGAATGCTCCAGGAATGGTGTGGAGTTGGAGAGATTTTCACATCTTGAGGCCTCAAGGGATGGGGGAAATATAATAACTGCATAATAGGAACCTTTACTTTCTAAGTTTTCGTGAGGAAGAATCTTGTAAGTAAGAAAAGGGAAAACTATGTTCAAGAAGATAATGTGGCAAGTCTTGCATGCATCAATTGCGCAAGTTCATCCCAAACAACATTCCTAATTCTGCCTGTCATTACCAGAGGTATACACCACCAGTGGTTGTATTACTAGTCTGGTTCCAGAGGTATAACAACTCTCCCTGCTCTACGTCACACAAATTGAGTGATGAAGTAAAAAAATATCACCACTGCTACTCCCTTGCCACTGGGATGTTTGGTTATGCATTAACAGCCATAGGGCTGGTGATAGAAAAATCCAAAATAGATAAATAAAATATGCTGCTTTTTCCCCACCCAACAAGTCTTTTAAGCCCAATGGGTGCCTGAAAAAGAAGGGAGAAAGGAAAGATTCTCCTTTAAAAATCATCTGGGGAATGGGAAAGTACTTTAAAGTACCTTATTTCAAGCAGAACGCCATCATAAAAGTAACAGGTTAATGATTTTTTGTTCAGCCTAGATATTAGAGGCCCCAATATTGATTGGTTGGTTTCCCTTGTCATTCTAACCTCTGATGGAACTGCATTTTTTTGACAGGGAGTGTAATAAAATGTACAGTTTCCAATTTGAGAGCCCTATAAATGTCATCTCGACATGCAGAGTTACAAATTCTTTGTGTGGCGTCAGCAGCAGCAGCAGCACTGGTGGCTGTCCCCATCTTTTGCAATGTACCAGGAGGTGCTTACGGAGGTTAGAGAGCTTGACTGGCACTTGCAGCTCTCCTCCTTGAGCAGAGAAACTTCAAAAAGAATGAAAAGTCCTTCATGCTGGAGCTAAAACCACTTTCTTCTAAAAATATAGCACTGACCTCGGCCAGAAAATTACTCATTCTCTTGAGTTTTTGCAGTGAATTGTTTATAAAAATCAAGGAAGCAGGGGACTGAAGCCTACCTAAATACCACAGCCTGTGCCCTTGCCTCTAATCCCAAATTTATTTCTTATTTATTTAAAATAACTATATCCTGGCTTTCCAATAAAATGTTTAAAATAGCTCACAAATCAGCATTAAAGTACAATAAAAGACACAGTAGCAGTAAGCAATAGCAGCTTGTAAAGAAGACACAGCAATAAGAATAGCTTAAATTCAAGGATTCGTATGCCAGGTGAGCTAGAATTAACAGCTAGGAAGGCCAAATGCCAGTCTTCAAAGAGGCCACCAGAAAGCTGGCAAAGTAGAGCACCCAAGGTAGGAAGTTCAGAGCCTATGTGTGACCTCAGTAAAGAACCTATTCTGCATCCATCCCAAATACATGGATGAATTCATCTTGAAGAAGGTTATCCTAGAGTCGAGGTGTACCTTCCCTCCACTTAGAGATTTAGGTTGTGAGGATTGAGGCTGTGGTTGCTCCCATTTGTGGAGCAAACAAGTGTGGCTCATCCACATTTCCATTTCTGCCGTGCCTAAAAGCATGGGTCCAAGTGGTTTTTGACTTGACACACTCTTTCTAGGCACACGTCCAAGCAGGTTTCTGCTTGCTCCACTCCTTTCCAAGGAAATCCCTGCTCATTAGTGATGGATTGGAACAACTTCCTCTGCCTTCATTCTACAAAGTATATACAGAGTAGTCTCTAAATTCAATGCTGATTGCCTCTTTTTATGCACAATATCGGCATTTCTGCACACTGTTCTGTTGGAGAACTGCATTGCAGAAAAAATAGATCTATAGCGAAGGGGGAGATGTTCACAAATAGCAAATGACAGTGAATATCATATGAAGCAGTACATATTAGCTGAATATGTGTGTATCCAGAAAATATCAACCAAAAAATGCACAGTGAACCTCATCAAGGCTAAATTTGGGGGGCAAACTAGGGCGGTGCCAGGCTTATTATGGAATTGGTACTGCTCATACACTCAAGAGTTTCACACCACCATCAAAATGTCAGTTTCCCTTTATCACAGTAAGCAAATGTACACATTACACATCTGTAGTTCCCAGTGCTGTGTAAACTCATCAGAATGTTTTCCGAGCTGCACCAAACCATACAGCAGATTGATATAGCTAAATATCTCTCTTCTGCAAGTCCTCCATGTTTGTTTGCTTTTTTAAAAACACACACCAAACAACTGCAACTGGATATTGCTCCCCACTCCAAAAAAGGAAGCCTCCAATTTTGCCTGTTGTAAAATATGATGACCAAGGGCTGGCCCAGAATTAAAAATAGTACAGGTGGGCAGGGTGGGGGTGATTGAGGAGAGGGACCAAAAATACAGCCCAGATACATTTGGTTAAGTTCTGCCCACTGCTGTGGATAGCAAGCAGTGGAATATGAATAACTATCCAAGACTGAAAAACAGAATGTGTGCAAGCTAATGTGTCAATCACACACCCATGAAAATTAGATCTAAGTAACCCATTTGTGATATAAAGCCCCCATCTGGAAGCACCATCTGCCTCAACTCTTGCGCACACCCAGTGTATAAAATACAGGTGTGCAGCAATTAATTTGCTGACTTTGGGCATGAACATCTATTCCTTCCTTCTAGGTAAATAAAACTTGGAATTGCTTTCTTCAAGAGGTCTCAGATGAGCACCAGGCTGTTGCCACATTTTCTCTGTTCAAAGAGTCCAGAATTCACTTGGTTTATATACTTTGAAATGAGACCAAAAGTAGTTGTTTATGAATACACCACCTTTGAGGTTTTGAGCAATTTTTGCTTTATTTTCAAAACTTTTTCAATCAGTGCCTACCAGATTCCCTCTGTTGTCAAATCATAACTGATAATCCATACGTTTTATGACTTTCAGAGTTCACTGGGACTGTTCAACCTGAAGTTCTTCATTTATGAGGTGTATTTCAAGAATCTCAGCATCTCTAACTTTCCCTCTTTTTCTGTGTGACAAACATGGCTGAAGATAGTATCTAAGAGCCAGCTCCAGCATTATACTATGCTAGTGCTTTTTAACAATACAGGATTGTTGTGAAATTAGACTTTTGAGCTATGTATACACACCATGCATGCAAAGTACGTTTAAAGTACAGTGCACGACTTCCTCTAAAGAAGCCTGGGAGCTGCAGTTTGTTATGGGTGGGAATTGTAGCTCTGTGAGAGAGTAAACGACAGTTCCCAGGATTTTTTTTGGCGGGGGGGGGGGGGAATCACATGCTTTAAAAGTGGTTTAAATGTGTGGTGTTTATGCAGCCTTGTTCTCTTTGAGATGTCCATGTTAGTTGAGACCCTGGGCCTGTCTCACTGGCACTTCCATTTCCTACGCTAGATTTTATTTCTTGCTGTTTTTACCATACAAATAGTGAAAGGATTGTGATGAATTCCCACAAGATTGGTTCAAGTGGGGGGGGGGCAAACCAGAATTTAAAATATTTGTTCTTCCCACAATCCCACATTTTCCTGACAGCGATGGCCCCTTCATTGACTTTAGAAGTAAGGGAAAAGATTCTAGTCCATGATTCTGGGAACAAGCTGGCATTTTATTCTCTTCTGGGGTGGTCAAGTGTTGCTTTTTTGTTTTTTACATGCTGAAGAAATATTTAATCAGTGAACTTACTATCATGGATGCAGTTGGATGCAGAGGAATGGTGGCTCCCTCCTAACACTTCTGTAGTGGGGGTGGAAATCTGAATTATGCAGGGAGGGGTGAAGAAGAAGAAGAAATCAGTTACTCCAGGAAGGTACTTTTGTGATTGACAGAAAGGTGTATCATAAGGGCCAGCCAATCAGCATTGTACATAGCCCTTTTGGTTGGAGACAGAAAGAACAGTGCAGTATTGCCTGGATTCACCTCACTGAAGTAGGGAGATTTACAGTTAGCTAACCTTAGATGGCTGCCTGCACAATCTAGTGAATATCATTTGTATGTTTTGCTCCAATATGTTTTTGGTGTGCTTATATATACCTGTGATTGAAACACTGAATGGCCCGTATCTCTCGAGATAAATCACTGAGCATCATGCTTTCCTCATTCAACTTAAAAGGTATACACACATGCACATGCACGCATGCACACACACACACGGCTCTAGGTTTCTCCCTCCTCCAGCAATCAGGAACTAATGGGGTTAATCTTTCCAATTTTCACTATTTAGGGCTGGGATTCAGTCACGTGCCAACAGATTCAGGTTGCTCAATAAACAGGTACATGGGAAGGGACCACAGAAAAGAATTTTCCTGTTGTTACACACCACCCCCAGTCTCTGCCAAGCAGTAGCAAGATTCCAGGGAGGTTCCAGGTGCTCACCCAGGGTTGTGGTTCCGTTGAAAAATCAAGGCATAGTGGAGACTGCAGTGTCTTAGAAATATGGTTTATTCACACATATGTACACCTTAGTTTATTGAGAGAGAGTTCACAGCATTTACAGCCAAGAGGGCCTTGTTCTAAAAAAGTTCCCACTCAACATCACTGAATACAGCCTTCTTGAGGTTCTGTGGCCTAGCTGCTCACCCACAATAGGCTGCTGTATACAGCAGATTCTTTTCCAGAAAGAAACCTGTTTCTGCAACTGAAATACTAGTCAATAGGTCATCTGTAAGTATCCATCATCAGTATATTAGGTACCTGTTTCCATCTATCAACAGTTCTTTCACATACCAGGTTAGCGGTATCCTGTGTACACATACACACAGAGAGGGGGGGAGAGTTGGGGGGTCTCTGAGTGAAACCTTCAGTTAGGTTATTTGTGAGTTACCATTTCAATTCACACTGTATGAAATCTGACTTTAGAGAGTCCTTTTTAAGGCTTAGTCATTTCTCCTGAATGTCATATTGTAAGGTCTGAAATCTTGGATAAAAAGCTGATTTGTGAACACTGATGATCTTTTCAGAGAGATAGCCACATACTAATGGCTTATAATAAACCACTGATCTATAACATCATCCTGGATTTATTGTGTTATCAGGTTTTGAACAGGTAATAGGAAGGGCTTCCTGCTTTTGAATCCAGTATTCTTTATGCAGCCTTGTCACTTACTTATATTTTGAGAGGTAGGATTCAGGAAACAAGATCGATATTTTTTTATTGCTTTTTGCTGATAATGTTTTGTCTTTAATCAGAGTTCTTATCCATATCTCTTCCGCATCCCAAAGGTTTAGAAAAGTAGGTACTGAAAAGGTAGCTGAATTCAGCAGTTTTCAGAAAGTCTACAAAAAGGCAAAAAAGTGTTGTCAACAGAGAAAAGTTATTGTTAAAAAAAAAGAGGCAGGATCTCTCTCTAGCTCACCCTTCTTGGATAAAACATACTAAACCCTTCATCAGGGTAAAAATCAATTTCAGTGAGTTGAGACCTGAAATTTCACAGCTAGAGAATATTCTGCTAATTTAAGGAAATTGAGCAGCTCTCCTAGAGTGGGAACATAATCTCTAGTACTTCTTAAATGTGTATTGCCTAGGAAATATTACTTCCTGATTCGAAATGCTTGGCTAGCTACTTAGAGGTGAGTAAAGGTACTCCTCACATGCTCCACGGGGCTGTCAACCTTATTAGAACTCCATGTGTTCAATGGCCAAGTCCTGGAATTGAAAATAAGTTTTGGGATTAAGCCCTGAAAGGGTTTTTATATTTTATAGGTTATTAAGAACTCTGTAGCATTTCATTCTGCTGGAAACTCCCTGATTTAACAAATGATTCTGGCATTAGTGTGTAGAATTTGGTTTGAAAAGTGCTACAACAATCTCCTTGAGGAAAGGGACACAAGTGTCTTCCCAGGGACTTGAGATTTCCACTAAGAACCTCAAATGAATGGATCGTTCTATTTCTGCTCCGTGTCTGTTTTGAATATTTTTATTCTATCCTGTTCATGTTTTTTTGTTTTTAAATCAGCACCAAAATATGCTTTTGGATAATCAAATACATAATTTTAAACATATTTTCTGTCAAAATACACATTTATAAACCTGATTCTATCAAAAAATATGCTTTTTGATCTTGTTTTGAGACAAGAACTACATCAGAAACTTGGGAGAAGTGCAACATAGGAAGGGAGGAAGGATAATTCATCTGAGAGTTTTGGATCAAGCCACTTTATAATGGAATTTGCAAAGAATGAATACTGCTAGCACCCCTATTATCAGACAAGAATCTCACTCAATGAGTTCTATTTGTCTGAATACTCACACCACAGAGCCTTCTTTATACATAGGAAGGAATGGAGTTATGCAAATCAGTTGTTACAGCTGAATTTACCAAAGCTGGAATAAATACTAGGAGTCAGGATTTCTGGTTTTGACTGATCAATAGAGTAGTACCACCTACTTGCTGTAAGCCTGTTCTGTTGGGTTGACTAGTACTCAATGTTTGTATTGTGTGGGCTACATTAATTTAAAATGTTAAGAGTGATCTCTGTATACACAACCATGAGCCCCTTCAGATGTCCTTTTTATTGTTAATTCATTATAATCTGTGCTCTTGATGGTATTGGGGTAGTTATACGTGACCCCATGTTCAATACTATTTGCACCCACAAAATTATCTGGGTGGTTGTAATGCTTCATGAATAGTCGGTGCATGGGCTGTAGTTTCCTGCTGAAACCCTGCAGCTTTTTGCACTACTAATGTTCTGATTGGGGAGGGGGGGTCCTCCTCTGTTGCATTGTAGTGCTAAGGTGCCTTGGAAATGTGCCAAATTAAATTCACTTCTTTGTGATGTAGCCAGTCCCTCATACTTCCTGTTGATGGTATCACCATCCTTGTGGGTTTTTGTGTGGAAGTGAGCAAAGGTTTAATGCAGCAATCACAGCCTGAACATAAAAATCCTTAGAAGTGTAAAAATGAAAATATGGTGGCATAATGCCATGGTGCAAATAGCTTACACACAGAGGAGTAGCCTGTACTGTTTTGCCTTTGCACATACTTCTTGTTGATGTCATATACTGGCATTCCTGTGTAAGCATGGTTTCACCAAGCAATTGCAGCCTAAATATAAAAAGTAACAATTGTACAAATGAAAACAGTGTTATGAGCTTGTGGAAGCCAGACTCTTTTAATCCCTGGATTCGGGAAGTGCTAAAATCTAATCAAGCCTTCTGGTCCCTGGATCCAGCAACTGTTAAGAGCTAATCAAACCAGGCTAGTTTACTGAACCCCTGGATCCAGCAAGTGTTAATATATGTCAGGGGTGCTGTCAACAGCTTGCTGGCTAACTGCCTAGTGAAATCAGAGATGCAGAGAGCTTCTTTCGGTTCTTTTATTTTAATCCACAGAAACACAGGGAAACATGAAATGTGCACCCTCAAGCTTGAGCCAAAGCTGCTCAGAGTGCCGCTCCAACCCCCTGGCAGTTACTTCTTAACCCTCAGACCCCTCTTGCTGCCTACAGTGGCTGCTAAGGGAATCCCTCTGTCTCCGTTTGGCTTTCTGCTCTGAGACACGAAGGGCATGTCTGGTCCTAGTGGAAGGAGGTGGTTCTAACATACTCTCCAGAGACAGCGTATCACTTGGTTCAGTACTGTTTCTAACACATCTGACTCCTGTCTCTGTTCAGGGCTGGTGCACCTGCTATCTTGCTCCTGTTCTTCATCACCCATTATTTCCCAGCTCCTTTCTTCTTCTGGGGTGTGTTCCGTCTCAAACCACCATGATTCCAGGTCCATACTCTCTCCCCCTTCCTTCTCTCTGGAAGGCTCTTGGGGTGGTGGTCTCCACCACTCCTCCTCATCTGCCCAGTTCCTGACAATATATAAGGCAGACTTGCTTCCTCATGAGGTGATTGCCTGGGGGGTGGGCCACTAAGAGAAGAAAGGAAAGGAGGCTCTGAACCTGCTGGCAAATGAACGGAGCCCCTCATTCAACTCTTAGATAGCTAGAAGGACAAAGCCGTAGTTTAGAGTTGAAAGAGGAGTGAGATGTGAACCAGAAGAAAAGCAACAAGCTGCAGAAAGAGTCAGAGCATGATATTTGATTTCTGTCTAAATCTAAGACTGCAGCTATGGGAGAAACATGACCCTTTTGAGGTGTTAATGCTGTGAACCCCTCCATCATAGGCTCGGGTTGTATACATGTGCAAATAAGCCATATATCATAAAGACACCAGAGTCTCCACTGTGCCTTATTTACAAAAGGAAACATGAATCCTGGGTAAGTGCATGGAATCCCTAGAATCTTGCACCACTTGGAGCTTGGAGTGGTGTGTAACAATATGGCAGCAGAGCACAGCTTACTAGTGCCTTGTTCTTGAGAGGGATGGGGGAGAAGCTGGGAATGGCAGGAATATAGGCAGTGGAATAGGTAGAGTTCAAAGGCGGAGTTAAAGTGTGGAAATGCAGGAGCATTGGGGAAGCCCTGTAGAGCAACTGATACTGTGGGATGGTGTGTTAACGGTCCAGTATAAAACCAACAACATGTTGCTTCATACACCCACAATAAAACTGTAGTCTGGATGAGATCCATACTCCATATTACTGATATTTTTTCAAACACATCTGAAATGAAAGCTCCAGTCTGAGGCACATAGAGGCTGGCTGTGATTAGTTAGTGGTAAGGGATCTCCCATTACAAAATGCATGACATTTGTCAAGACTCAGGCTTAGTACTTCTCATTTTAGAGATTTTCCACTGCCATTGATTTTATAAGAGATTTCTGTGGAACTTTTCTTACACCAACAGAAACTGATCTGACACAAGATATTGCCTTAGATATTTTGGTACCTTCCAGGAGTTAATAGTGAGCAGAGGGAAGGGAACTATCCTAATCTTACAGTGCTTCCCTGTGGCAACACTTTGGAACTGCATCCTTCAGCTTTGGAATTGCCTCATTTTCAATCCATTGAGAGGTTCCTGGCAAAGAAGGCTGCTTTGAGCAGACTAGCGAGGCCTCAGTGAGGCAGTGCCCTTAACTTCCAACAGCACCATGAGCTGATTGGATACACCAGTGTTTCTTGCCAGTGTGGTAAACCTGTCTCTTAGGTGTAGCACTTCAGACTGCAGATGGAGGTTCACATAATTGAAGTCTATTCCATTAGAAAAAACTAGGATGCTAGAAAGAGGGTTTCTTACTTGCCCTTCTTCCTAGCATGCTAGTTTTCTATGGGTAGGAAAGCACCGCTCCCCCCCCCCAAACATTTTGTCATGTGATCCCCAAGCTACAGCCTGAAATGGTCCTGTCCATTCAACAAGAACTAGACCAGAGCAAGTGAAATGAGAGAGAGAGAGATTGTACCTTTGTCCATCCATGTACTGACCTTGTGCTAGTCTCCTTATAAGTCAGTCAGGTTTTTGCCCGGGAGCCCCTTCCCAACAACCGTAAATATGCCAAAGGAGCCAATGGAAGTACTTGATTTCCTACAGATGTGTTTTTAAAGACCTGAAACGCAGCCCTGGTGTCAGGTTGGGAAGGCGCAGGATATTTATGATACAACAGCTCTCCCCCTATGGCTCTAATTGAATTCGAGTACATCTTCTGGGCAAAAAAGAGAAAAGAAATGTAGCATTTACTCCTACCTACCTTCAGGATTAACGTTTCTGGAACTCCCTTCCCCTGAAGAATTGGTCAAACCCAAGCATTTTTCTAAAGCGCATGGATTTCGTTAAGGCTAGCCATATTCAGAATAATATTTGAGGTGAAAGGACCTCTATAGTCAAACTGAATTCTACTCTTTAAGAATCTTGGCAGTAGCAAAAATAAATGCAAAATTAGCATGGCAATAAGATCACAACGTAATTAAAACCCA
The DNA here is from genome assembly GCF_964188305.1 of Podarcis bocagei. Lineage (NCBI taxonomy): Eukaryota > Metazoa > Chordata > Lepidosauria > Squamata > Lacertidae > Podarcis > Podarcis bocagei. The sequence continues at coordinate 23,056,702 of NC_138138.1, forward strand.
GAGGAAATCCACCCAGTGCCAGCCTTGCTGGAGCCATTAAAAATCAACCTGATTCCTACAAAAGAGCAAAGGCTGCATGAACTTTTTGCAGGATTAACAAACTTGACAGCCAAAATAAGGAACCAGAATGACAGACAAACGAGGGACTAGTGGGAATGCTTTGGGGTGTATTTAAAAATATATGATACTAAAAATCAGTTTTCAAGTAGGGGTAACTTTATGAGCAACAGTTAATTGCAACGAATGAATGCAAGAGGAAAAATAGGGTGGACAAAGTAATTGATATACAGCAAGAACAAAGTTTATCTAGAATGCCTCAGAGTGTTGGGTTGGGAAGTCTGCACAGAAACATTGTATGATAGGAAAAGTTGATGTGTAATCAGAAAACTGGAAAAGCATAAAGAGAGAGAGAGAGAGAGAGAGAATGAAACACACATACACACACACCAACCCAATTCTCCTGAAAGAGATTCAATCAAAGCATGAGAATTCAACATTAGTAAAGAAGCTACCAATTCTGTATTGATTGATTTAGTGCCAAGAGCATGGTAGGTGTTACAGAGGAGACACATTTTACTCCTTGCCAAGACATTACTTGCCTATAAGTTCTGTGGCATGTTGTTGGCACCCATCGACCTTGGGAAGACAATATTTGAAATATTATTCTGAATGACTTGGATTACATCAGAATACATTTCTTTTGGTAGCTGAAGCAAAGAGGCCAATCTAGATTAAGAGGACCTGTCACAATTAACCCTCAGCGAGTTAATCATGACTGCCACTCTTCTTCATATATCTGCCCTTGTTCTTATGCGGTAGGAGTCATTTCATGTCACAGCTTTTGTGTGCCAACCAGAGCCTGTGACACACAGTGTTCCTGTTATTTGTAAGACGTTTCTACAATTTGATATTTGTCTCAAGGCCTCTGAGATCACATTTGCAATATTATTTCTATCAAGACAATGGGGGAACCTCCTTTTCTTGTTGCAAGCGATACAGGTTCCCAGACCAATCACAGCCAGTTTCTGAAGAGAAAATGAGTGTTTGGCAGGTTAACGTTGGTGAGGCTGTCTGCACTGGTGATCTTATCTTGGCAGGAAATGCCAAGGATATGACATAAACAGCCAAGATGGAAGTTGTTTCCTTCTCTTGGCAACCAACGGTAGTCTGGGGCATGCTGCCATATATAAGCAAGGTGCCACAGATACAGGACTGTTAGGTCAGTATCTTTGTTCTGATGGTTAGTTTAGTATTATTTCAGGCCCACTTTGTAAATCTGCCTAAAGTGATAGTTTCTTTCCTGATGCAAGTGACAAATTAAGTGATAAATTGTCAGTCACCATGGATCCAAGGTAACATAATTTATTAACTACCTCAGGAGAAGTATTGTCAAAGTTTATCATAGACTGCTGTATAATGCCTTGCCCTTTGGCTGGTATCCTTAATTCTGATCAGCAGGGAGAACGTGGAGCGTGCATGAGTATGATGGTTCTTGCAGTTTTGTAACTGGCTTGGCTCGTGGCCAAATTGTGTGGCAGCAATCTTCCTTAGTTAGCAGCCTATTTAAGATGTGTCACTGCCCCCCACAGCTCCCGTTAGCTTTTAGGTGAGCAGATTTGGACAACATGCCTTATTTAAACCAGTCCTCTTTAACAGCAGTCAGAAGGGTTGACAGGCTTGGACTCTTTCAGCCTATGCCATACCAGGCCCAGGGGATGCTATGACAAGAGAGAAACGCAAGGGAGAAACTTGCTAAGAGGAAGGCACGCTTGGCAAATCCACACTGTGATCAACGCCCACCTGGAAACCAATGTCCCCACTGTAGAAGGACGTGTGGATCCAGAATTGGTCTCCACAGTCACTTACGGACTCATTGTTAAAACCGTGTTTATGGAAGACAATCTTACTCGGCTACGAGTGATCGCCAAAGAAGAGGAAGAAGAATGACAAGAGACTTGGCTGCTGAAGGGCCAGAACCTATGCTAAACTGGGAAATACTCTGGGCAATTTATGCTCTTGGGCAGCCATGTTGAAATGGTTATATATGAAGCAATTACAATGTTCAAATGGGGAACCGGAGCAACCTGTGTGCATCTCTGTCTCTCTCCTCTGTTTCCCTTCTCTCCTCCCTTGAGGGCTGCAGGGTGAAGGCTGAAAGTTGAAGAGTCCAAGCCCATCAACCTTTTCTCTCAGCTTGTAATGGTAAATGAAAATATTTGGATAAGCTGAGATACGAGGCCATCTTTATTTACAAACTGGGGACCTGCTGGCCCACACATCAAAAGCCCTCCTCTTTTCATTCAGTGTTGCCTTCACCACTCCTCTTGTCTTTCAAGCAGCTGAAGACATTATTTGATGTTCCACTTTGCCTTGTTTACATTAATTAAGGTGGTCAAATCCATCATGTGTGACTTTTTGTCTCTCTCTCTCCCCTCCCCGATCTACTCACCCAGAAGAGGCAGAAATGGTTCAGACAGAAGTGTTGGGGGATAGAAATGAGAGCTGGAAAAAGACACACCTCCTGCAGGTGTTGGCTGCCCTTTCCTCAAGCCCTGCTGCCCTTTTTTTTGTTCACTGGAAGATAAGAGGTACACTTTTTCTCCAGAGTCATGTAAGCAGGCTGTGAGTCTCTTGATAATCCTTTAGAAATACCGTGATGAATGATGTCCTTGTCAGCAAAAAGATGAGAAAAGGGGGTTTGCTTGCAGCCATCTGAGGAGGATGAAAATAAGCAATTAATACAACACTTTTTGAGTAGTCAAAGTGCTTGACATACATTACATCTGTAATCCTTACAACAGGCAGTATTTTCTCCATTTTGCAGCTGGTTTAGAGGCTGTGAAATTGTAGTTGCCTTGGGCCATTTAGTGGGGCCTTGGCAGAGCTAGGATGCAGAGACCTCCTGTTTCAAAGCTCACTCTCTTAGCTAGTATACTACTCTGGCTGTCAATGACAAGTTTCAGAAGAATTTGAATCAGGTTGGCTGCATCTTCTGCTATTCATGGGCCAACTGGGAACTTGCTCCCTGCTCTGGGCACTGGGCATTTCTTAGCTGTGAGAGTCAGCATTGTCCAGGTCTTAGAATGATAGATTCATGTTCAGTGCCCATGGAAGACTGCTTCCCAGCATTATAGCAAGAACTAACAAGTAGATCCATAGGTGAGGACCAAACAACACATGACATGTCATTTTTCTCTCAAAAGAGCCGGCATGGAGATATGCAGGTTCAGCCAGTTAGGAACCATGGTATGTGGTCCTTTAACCTTCTGCCTCCTGCTGTGGTCAGAATTGGGGTCCCCAATAAGAGCATTTCATCCCATGCACATGACATGCCTGTCTCTCCCGATTTGGAATAGAAGCTTGTGAGGGTGGAGATTAAAGTCCCCTTCCCCCAACATCACTGTCCTGATCCAGCTCTCCCACAACCCACACTGGTTCTTTGAAAGAAAAATCTCAGGGTCTGGGTTGTGCCTTTGCTGTAACATTTGAAGGATAACAGAGACAATATACAAACAAAAGGTATATGTAACAGTTTGAGCCTCCCAGTTTTATTTTTTGATAGTATCATAGAAACACACAAAGTACAACTACTTGTCAGTGCTTGGCTATAATTCTAAAGCCATTTTCAGACAATACTTGATTTCTCAGGTTTGAGTTATACAGGGGCAGAAGCCTAGAAGTTATGCATCTTTCCCCCTTCCGGGTATGCATTTTTCATGAATAGGGTATTCACAAGGAAGTACACTGCTCTTGAGGATGACTTCAGCTCTCATTTAGTTTGGCTAAACATTGATGTTGAGGTGTGGGAAATGTGACTTCTGGTTCAAATCAAATCCCTGGATTCAAGGACAATACACAAATCCCCAAAACCATGCTGGAAATTGGACTGGAACCCACCCCAAGGGCCAGTCAAGAGAATACTCTGGAAGCACTCCATACAAGGTTCCTCCTGGAATTCCAGGGCTTGTGATGGGGGGACCCTGCTTTCTCCTCCAACTCTTCAGTCATTGAGCAGTCTGGGTCATGATCCGAGAAATCAATGCTGGGAATGATATCAACCTTCAAAACAGGGATGAAATGAAGATGGTACAGTATTCTTCTAGAATTGTTGATACATTTGTACGTTTATAATACCAAAGACAAATCCAACAGCAGCCATCAAATTTAGCTCTTGCTCTGCAACAATCCTGAATTCTCATGTACTTGTTTAGTCGTTTAGTTGTGTCCGACTCTTCGTGACCCCATGGACCAGAGCACACCAGGCTCTCCTGTCTTCCACTGCCTCCCGCAATTTGGTCAAACTCATGCTGGTAGCTTTTCGAGAACACTGTCCAACCATCTCATCCTCTGTCGTCCCCTTCTCCTTGTGCCCTCAATCTTTCCCAACATCAGGGTCTTTTCCAGGGAGTCTTCTCTTCTCATGAGGTAGCCAAAGTACTGGAGCCTCAACTTCAGGATCTGTCCTTCCAGTGAGCATTCAGGGCTGATTTCATGTACAGTGGTACCTCTGGTTACATACGCTTCAGGTTACATATGCTTCAGGTTACAGACTCCGCTAACCCAGAAATAGTGCTTCAGGTTAAGAACTTTGCTTCAGGATGAGAACAGAAATCAGGCTCTGGCAGGGTGGCAGCAGCAGGAGGCCCCATTAGCTACAGTGGTGCTTCAGGTTAAGAACAGTTTCAGGTTAAGTACGGACCTCCGGAACGAATTAAGTACTTAACCTGAGGTACCACTGTACTTATAAATGACCAATTCAGGTCCAGGTCTATCAACTGGATGCTAGCAGTGCTCACAAGATGGGAAAAGTGGCTGGAGGGGTCCTTAATGAAATCTGCAAGCCCCACAGATCCCCTAAGTTTTTTGCTAAATCATGCCCACCAAATACACATACGAGCACACACAACATATTGCCATGTTGAGAGAGAGAGTTGGTGGGGAAGGTGAAGCATCAAATCCTAAGCCCTACCAGGCTCTCACCAGCTGAGTGGAAGATGAAGAGAGGATTTTTTTCTTGTCAGTATTCTAGTCCCAGGGCTGATGTGCTCTCCTACCCCCATTCTGAGGACATGCTTCTGAGAAGAGAAGGGCTTTGGATCTAGTGGATACAAAACCTCCACTGCATTTTCCCTTTCTGTCCTCTCAATTTCCAGAGCTTCAATGACAGGGAGGCACCAGTAATGGTACCTTTTTCCCACTCTGCCTGGGGTGGGGACTTCTAAAGATGGATCTCCTACTCCTCCTGTTGAGAAGGTGTTCCGCAATATTCTTCGTGGCCATAGGATGGCATGCCAGAGACCATAGGATTGTACCCTTAATCTTACTTTAGAGTTAGAAAACTGCTTCACAAAATCAAGTCATTTGAGTTTTATGGATGACCTCTACTTAGTTGACTAGAAATGCCATGATGCATCTGCAGCAGCACAACAAGACGCCTTCATCTGTCCCAGCTGTAACAAAACATGTCTCTCCTGTATCAGTCTCTACAGCCACAGCAGGTACTGTAACCTTTCAACAGTTTGACTTCACTCCCAAAGGCTCACTCCTCCATGGTCTCTTGAGATGGACAGATGCCAATTATTAGTTGACTAGAATTTTGTGATTAAGGCTTGTTCTGAAACAGCACCCCATCAACAGTTAGAACTGAGCTTGTCATTCATAAAGGGTTCCAAGATTCTGACAGAGCAAGAATTGAATTAATGTGATTGCATGCCTGGTTCTTATCATAGTCATCTTCATTATTATGCTTGGCAGGGGCTTGGCAGGGGGTTGGACTCGATGGCCCTTGTGGTCTCTTCCAACTCTATGATTCTATGATTCTATGATTATAAAGAAATGTTTTTATAAATAGTTCTAGAAGAATATTGAATGTCTTATCAATAGAATTTCTATTATAGAATTTCTATTATTCAATAGATCCTCTTAGAATTTTCTATTTTGCGATTCAAGATGCTGCTCCCCCCTTCCTCTTCTTTGTTCCATAATTCCAAGAGGATGCCATGGATCGTGGAGCAGCAGGGAGGTGAGCAGAAATAGTTACTTCATTTATCTGCAAAGGGTTTGTTATGATTCTGTCCTTAACAGATAAACTGCACTTAGCAAAACTCTCACTCTCTGCTAATGGAAAGCACTTTTATCTAATAGCCACATATCGCCCAACACCAGGGGCTTTTAGTAACCTCCTCCCCTTCTCTCCCACACAAAGATTACTGCTCCTTCTTCCTTTGCTAGAGTGGGATATGATTCACAAGAAGGCTTCCTAACTTCACAGCTGTGGTGTGGCTTTATGCCAGACTCTACAAAGCCCAAGAAAGAGGCAGGTGTAGAAAGGAAAGTATAGTGAAATATTGCTTTAAAAACACACACACAACACCCTTCAAGCTTCCTGTCATCCCAGCTGGTGGATCTCATGCTCTTAGAAAGACCCACCACTGTGGTGGGCAAATGAGAGTTTCAACTACAATAAGATGCTATCCACACAAGCAATAGGCATGACTCCAATGGGAGTCTTCCTCCCATTGCGAATAGCAGGCATGGAGGAGTGCTATTCCAGTCATGACCATGGTTGGGACAAAGGAGTAACACCCCTCCCCACTTCACACCATGGCCCTGATCCATTTTACTCCCCTACTGACTAACCTTGTTTTTTAAAACAATTGTGCACCAGATCACATCTAGTATGGCCATTAGCCTAGGCTCTTGACCTCAGCCTTCCATCTATAATATGAGGATAATAATATCAATCTACTTTAGGTGTTTATTATAAAGATCACAACAACATATTATATGTACAGAAGTTTGGTCACTGTAAGCTCTATATACATGCTCACTATTGTTACATTTCTTTACTGTACCATCACAAGGTTTTTGAAAGTAGGTTGAGAAATAATATCATGGTTAACATGGGGTCAAGGGTGAAGCCAAGTGCAAAACCAGTAGATGACTTAGTCACATGACCAAGCTATCACGGTAAGAGGATGAGGCTGGAAGTACCAAATGAACATAGGAAGCTGCCCTATCCTAGGTCAGACCATTGATCCATTTAGCTCAATGTTTTCTACTCTGACTGGCCGTGGGTTTCCAAGGTTTCAGACTGGTGGCATTCCCAGTCCTACCTGAAGATGCCAGGGATTGAACCTGGACCTACTTTATGCAAAGCAGATTCTCTACCACTGAGCTATGACCCTTCTCCTAGGAAGTGCGTATTTAAAATGCACTTTCTCTTTTCCTGAAGCATAGCTCAACTCCAGATCTCTTTATATGATCCCATCAGCCAGAAACTTTCACCATCTTCAGCTCTAATGAGCGAAATCATTAGCATGTTAATGGACTTGAAAACAACAACTTTAGAGAGACACTTTAAGGCAGTGATTCCCAACTGGTGATCCGCATAACCCACCTGGGGGTCCATGTCACCACTGACATCACAAAAACTAGAAAGAGAGATATCAAAATTTTCAAAAGGTGGGGGGTCCACAGTATTTAGCTATTTGGGAACCACTGCTTTAAGATCAACCTATGAGGCCGTCCTGGTAGTCCCAACGAGAGACAAGATTAACATGATGGGGGCCAAAGTAGGGTTTATTCACTGGCAGTTCCAAAACTCTGGAACAGTCTCGTCAATGAGATCTGTCTCTCTTCAGTGATACACACTTTCAGGAGGGAAGTGAGGATGAAGATATACCTCTGTCTCCAGGCTTTTGGAAGAGAAGAGGTTTTTTTCCATAGCGTACAACAATTTAAAATATGGCATTAACAACAGTTTAATGTAAATTGCAATGTCAGACATAGGGTAGGTGCTATTGAATTCAAGGGGGCTTGCTCCTAGGTTAGTTACATTAGGATTGCAGCCTTAACTGTAAAGAACTGCTGGGTGAGGGTTCGGAAAAATCAGGACCAAGTTTTTTAAGAGGGAGAACCTACGTTTAGCCTAACATTCTTTTATCCCTTCCTCATCTCCTTCCTCTTTTCTTTTGCACACACTCCGATGTTTATTTAAAGAGTATTGTCTACCTCTTCCTGGAAGAATATAAATATGTTAATTTTTTTAAAGCATTGTGTAAGGATTCCTTGCCAAGGATTTACTATTTTTAGTCCACAGTAATGAAAATGTTGCATTTTACACAACTTGATGGCTCTGTTCTTGCATTAAATTCCACCTTAGTTACAAGGAGCTTTGGACAGTTCCTCACAGCAGCAGCAGCAGCAGCAACAACACCACCACCAACCATTTGAAGTAGGCTAGATGGAGATATAATGCCTGACCAAATAATGCCTGGCTCATCAGCCCCATGGCTGTACAAAGATTAGAGCCCAGTTCCTATCCCCATAATGGACCCTCAAAAACATAGCTTATCAGATTCATATGTTGCCCTTCCCACAAGGAATTCAGGGCAGCAATACAGGAAGTTCTCCCATTTTATCCTCACAACAACCCTATGGGGTATATTAGGTTGAGACACAATGATTGGGCCAGGCTTGAAAAAGGATTTAATATTAACCATGTGTCAGAGCTGCTTCAAGATCCTAGCTCACAGAGGATCACGCTAACCAGTGGTCATTAAGTAAAAGTCTTTATTGAGTTACAGTTTCCATTCCCAAGCTGCTGCGTGCAACTCTACGTCTAATGGCTAGATCGGCGAAGCTCCGTCTGAGTCTCCGCCCCTTGTGCACCAACTTAATATCCTAGCCCTGCTCCACCTTTTCCGCCTGACTGCTCTCCTCTGGGTCCCTCTGCCCCCCGGGGTCTCTTCCTTCCGGGATTCTTCTGACGCCGACCCCCCGGAACTCCCTGTCTCCTTGCGCCGGGCTTTAGGACCTGGCTCCCTTTCCTGGCTGCCTACTGCGTCACTTTCCTGTGCATTTGAACTTGGCGCGCGCGCCCAACCTTCCACTTTCCGTCTGACCGTTTCTTCGCTCCCCGATGGAGGTGTGGCCACTCCTGACTCGTGCCCTCCCCCCTGTTGCGAGCTGCCAGCGCTTGATCTCTGGCGCTCTTCCTCTTCCCTGCTCTCTGGCTGTGACGCTGGTCCCGATTTCCAACTGCTCTCCTCGGAGTCCCCTCTGGCTCTATCTTCCTGGGGTGTCCCCCTAGGCTCCCCCCTTGCCCTGACCACTGGTGCTCCTTTCTGTGAATCTTCTGATTCACTGGAAAGACTCGGAGATCTCGGGTCGTCGTCATCACTCATCTTTTCTTCTGCCTCCTCCCCCTCGCTCTCTGTTTCCTCCCTTGCCCTTGCCTCTGCTCCTGAACCCCTGACATCCATCCCCCCCTCGAAGCCCCCCGTTCCCCCCTCCCCTCCTTCCGGTGCGGGAACTGGGTGCTGCTGTGTCAGAGGGACGAACGTCGGATACAGTTCGCTTCCCGTGGCGGGCCTCCATCTGAAGTCTCCCGGTTCTGCCTCCCTGCTCTCGTCGACGACGGTCACCTCCGCTTCCATCTCTGTGCCGCCGTGCTCGAAACCAGGGTCGTCCCCGAAAACGTCCATGTCCGTCTCTCCCTCACTTCCTCCTGGCGGCGTTGCTCGTCCTGGACCTTCCTGCCACTTCCTGCGCCACTGCTCCTCTGGTCTATCGTCCCACCAATACGAGGGTTCTGAGGCAGATCCCGAGGGTGACCCCTCCGGGGAACGGGCGTCTCGTATCGGGTCCTCGTCCGAGTCGAACCCCCGGAACGTGCTGGCAAAAAGCGTTGGCGTGAAAAGCCAGTCGTCGAAAAAGTCTGCTGGCATTGGTCTATGTGGGAAGAGGGCATGAAACTCGTCTTTGAGCAGAGGTTCGTCCAAGGCGTAGCCCGGCACCCAGCTGTTCGCACTGGCCGGGGTGCCCTCCTTGGCGAGAAGGTATTCTACCCCTTCTTCCCCCCATCTGGAGTCCAAAATCTCCGTGACTTCGTTGATGCGTTCCTTCTGTGCCACTCCCGCGTGCCCGGTTCCTTCTCTGAGCGGACTCGGTGCCGTTCCGGGTTCCTGAAACCTGTGCGGTGCCTTGTAGGGAGTGAGCACCGATCTGTGGAACACCGGATGCATTCTGGAACCCTCCGGAAGCGCCAGCCTGAAAGCCACCGGGTTGACCTGCTCTTCGACTTGGTAGGGCCCCAGTTGCTTATGCCCCAGCTTCTTCTTGGCCAACGACCTGGCCGGCACTGCGTGGGCTGCTAACCAGACCCAGTCTCCCACATGGATCTCTTCGCCAACCCTTCTGTGTTTGTCCGCTTGCACCTTGTATGCATGTTTGGCCAGCTCCAGGTGTCGCCGCAGCTGATCGTGGACCTCCTGCAACTCCGACGCGAACGCATCTGCTGTCTGCGGCTCCCCCTCCCCCATCCTTTCCAGTCCCGGGAAGGTTCTGGGGTGCCTCCCGTTGTTAGCGAAGAACGGCGTGACCCCCGTGGACACGTGCTTCGTGTTGTTGTAGGCAAACTCGGCGAGCGGCAGGTAATCCACCCACGTCGCAGGCTGTTGATTCGCATAACATCTCAGGTACTGCTGCATGATGGCATTGACCCGCTCCGCCTGCCCGTTGGTCTGCGGGTGTCTCGCCGACGCCAGGTTGATCTTGACGTTCACGAAGCCCATCAGCTTCTGCCAGAAATTCGAGATGAACTGTCGCCCCCGGTCGGACAGAATAGACCGTGGCAGACCGTGAACCTTGAACACGTGGTCTATGAACAGTTTGGCGGTTTGCTCCGCCGTGGCCACCTTGGCACACGGAATGAAATGTGCCATCTTGGAGAACAAGTCCACCACCACCAGTACGGCCGTCTTGCCCCTCGAGCTGGGCAGATCCGTGACAAAGTCCAGGGCCACTCTCTCCCATGGTTCGACCGGAGTTTGCAGCGGTTCCAACAGTCCGGCCGGCGGTTTGTGCACCGGTTTGGCCCTCTGGCAGGTGTCACACCTCGCCACGTAGTCCGCGACCTCCCCTCTCATTCCGGGCCACCAGAAGTCCCTGGCGACTAATTCCACCGTCTTCTCCTTGCCAAAGTGCCCGGCAGTGGGCGCGTCGTGCAGCTGCTGCAGTACCTTGGCGCGAAGTTCGTCTCCCGGCACGTAGATGGCCCCTTTACGGATGAGCAATCCATCTCGCAGCTGGAACCCGTCGGTCGCTGCCGTGCCCCTGTGCACCTCTGCCATCTTTGCTTGCGCGAAGGAGTCATCCTGCAACGCTCGCCGCACCGCCTCCAGGTCCACTGTTGCCGCAGCGCACGCCCACACTGTTGGCGCGAAAATGTGCATGGCGGCCGCTGGCTTGGCGTCCTCCAGATATTGTGGCTTACGAGAGAGAGCGTCCGCCATGATGTTGGTGTCCCCCGGGACATACTCTATTCGGAAGTTAAAGTTCGCAAAGAACTCAGCCCAACGTATCTGCCTTTGGTTCAGGAACTGTGCCGTGCGCCAGTGCTCCAGATTCTTGTGGTCCGTGCAGACCTGCACCGTGTGCTTGGCGCCGATCAGGAAGTGCCTCCATGCTTTGAATGCTGCATGAATGGCCAGCAACTCCCTGTCCCAGATGGTGTAGTTCTGTTCGGACTTGCTGAGCTTCCTGGAGTAAAACGCTCCCGGCCGCCAAACCCCCTGCGGGTCTTTCTGCAGCAGGACTGCTCCCACGGCTCTGTCCGAGGCGTCTGTCTCCACCCTCATCGGCCTGCTGGGGTCGACATGCAGCAGCTGCTCTTCCGACGCGAAGAGACGCTTGAGTGCCTGAAAGGACTGCTCCGCCTGCTCTGTCCAGATGAACTTCTTTTTCTTGGAGCTAAGCGTGTCCGTGATGGCCGCTGTCTGCATAGCGAAGCCTTTGATAAACTTGCGATAGAAGTTCGCGAAGCCGACAAACCGTTGGACCTCCTTCCGGTTGCGTGGGCTCTTCCAGTCCAACACCGCTCGAACCTTGGCGCTGTCCATGGCGAGCCCCTTGTCAGACAACTTGTAGCCCAGAAAATCCACCTCCGTCACGTCGAATTGGCACTTCTCCAGCTTGGCGTAGAGCCTATGCTGCTGTAGCCTGCTTAGCACTTCTTTGACGTGTCTGTCATGCTCCTGCTGCGATTCCGAAAAGATCAGGATGTCATCTAAGAAACAGACGCACGTCTTGTAGAGGAGCCCCGCCAACACGTGATGCATGAACGCTTGAAAAACGTGGGAGCCATTTTGCAATCCAAAAGGCATAACTCTATATTCGTAGGTGCCCAGAGGCGTGAACATGGCCGTCTTCCACTCATCCCCTTCCCGCATGCGAATGAGGTTGTACGCCCCTCGCAGGTCTAACTTGGTGAACACGCTGCCCTTCCGTACCTTTGCGAGGAGGTCGTCGATTCGGGGCATGGGGAAGTCCGATGGCTTGGTCACACTGTTTAAGATGCGATAGTCCACCACAAGTCTTTTTTGGGGTGTGTCCCGCTTCTTAACAAAGAATACAGGACTGCCCCCCGCTGCCTTGGACTCCCGGATGAAACCGCGCTCCAAATTATGATCTATGAACTCTTTGAGTTCCTGCAGTTCGTCCTCAGACATGGAATACAGCTTCCCTTTAGGCAGCGCCGCCCCCGGCAGCAGGTCAATTTTGCAGTCATATGGTCTGTGGGGGGGTAGCCTGTCTGCCTCCTTCTCGCAGAAAACCTCCAAAAATTCTGCGTACTTGTGGGGAATCGCTTGCAGCGTGCCTAGCAGCAGCTGTGACTCCTCTTCCTCTCCTTCCTGCCGGGGGACGATGCAGTGTTCAGCACAAAAGGCAGAGCCGAAGGTCAGCTGCCTCTGGTACCAAGCCAGCATTGGGCTGTGCTTGTCCAGCCAACTCATGCCCAATACAATGGGCGTGTCCGATAGTTGAGTGACGTTGAAGCTGATGATTTCCTTGTGATTCCCAAGGCGCATCACCATTGGTGGCGTCTGCTTCACCACTTGCCCCCCTAGCAGCTCCCTGCCATCCACCGTGACCACCTGCAGGGGCAGCGTGGCCGGCAGCAACTGTATAGCGTGCCGGTCTACAAAGTCCTGCCCTATAAAGTCCGCATTGCTTCCCGAGTCAATGGTGAGCGGCACGTCCATGGTGATTCCATTGGGCAGCTGGAGCGATGCGGTGAGCCTCACTACTGGTTTGGGCGGGAGGGGGTCCATGGGCTGTGAAATCTCCGGGGACTTCTTCACTGACACGTCTGGCTGGGCCCCATTGCCTCTTCCTCCAGCCAGACATCGTCGTTTCCCTGCTGTGGTCCTCCTTGTTGCGTTGCTGCAGTTACCATTGCTGAGGCTGCAGTGTGCTTGTGGAGCCTCCGGGGACACTCTTTCGCCATATGCCCTGGATCCTCGCAGATGTAACACTTCCTGTTCCCTCTAGGAGGCTTCGCTTTCACTGTTGTCGGTGCTAGGGCTCTGGCTGCTGACTGAGCCCTTGCACTTCCAACTTCCATAGGTTCCACCCCTCCTCCTGGCGGAGGCGTGGATTGCGCACGCGCTGCTTCTCTGGGAAGGAAGGAGGAGCCCCTGGCTGGTTCGCGCCCGCCACGCCCTTCGTCCCTGCTCCACGGACGTTCTTCCAGCCGCACCCCCACTGCCAGCGCCCTCTGAACGATCTCCTGCGTGGTCCGGGGTCTCTCCCCCCTCGCAATTTCATCTTTAACCGAGCCGTGCAATCCCTCCCAAAACAGGTCTCTTACAGGAGCCGAATCCCTGTCCCATTCCAGAGCACTGACCAAAGCGAAAAAGCGGGCATGATACTGCCTTACGCTGGCCCTCCCTTGTTTCAGTCCATGTATCTGCTGCCGAGCAAGATCCACGTCAATGCTTGATAAGAAACACCCATCCATCGCTTTAATAAAGGCATCCGCATTTGGGAGCGCCGGATCCTTATCCCTCCACAAATTGCGCAGCCATGCTTTTGCTTCCCCATGCAAATGGGACATGATGAACCCCACTTTCTCTTGCTCATCTCTAAAGTCTTTTTGCAGCAGTTCCAGTGCGCACATTACATCTGCTCTAAAGTTGGGGTACTGCTGCAGGTTCCCATCGAAGTGAGAGACCAGACCGCCTGTTCGTCTCGCCAACCCAATTCCCTCCTGTTTGGGTGTCAGTTGCCCGTGCTTCGTAAGCATGTCCAACCTGACCTGGAGATCCCAGCAGGCGGCAGCTGCCTCCTCCTCTCTCTTCCTGGATGCGAGAGCCTCGGCATTCAGTTGTGACACTGCTTTTCTGAGTTCCTCTATCTGCTGCTCAGCCGTCATGTTGTCTGCCGTTCGTGAGCTAGCTAGTAGGCACCTGCTTCTCTCCTCTCCTCGAGGCTGTAGATGCCCACAATTTGGAGACGGAGCTTACTGTCAGAGCTGCTTCAAGATCCTAGCTCACAGAGGATCACGCTAACCAGTGGTCATTAAGTAAAAGTCTTTATTGAGTTACAGTTTCCATTCCCAAGCTGCTGCGTGCAACTCTACGTCTAATGGCTAGATCGGCGAAGCTCCGTCTGAGTCTCCGCCCCTTGTGCACCAACTTAATATCCTAGCCCTGCTCCACCTTTTCCGCCTGACTGCTCTCCTCTGGGTCCCTCTGCCCCCCGGGGTCTCTTCCTTCCGGGATTCTTCTGACGCCGACCCCCCGGAACTCCCTGTCTCCTTGCGCCGGGCTTTAGGACCTGGCTCCCTTTCCTGGCTGCCTACTGCGTCACTTTCCTGTGCATTTGAACTTGGCGCGCGCGCCCAACCTTCCACTTTCCGTCTGACCGTTTCTTCGCTCCCCGATGGAGGTGTGGCCACTCCTGACTCGTGCCCTCCCCCCTGTTGCGAGCTGCCAGCGCTTGATCTCTGGCGCTCTTCCTCTTCCCTGCTCTCTGGCTGTGACGCTGGTCCCGATTTCCAACTGCTCTCCTCGGAGTCCCCTCTGGCTCTATCTTCCTGGGGTGTCCCCCTAGGCTCCCCCCTTGCCCTGACCACTGGTGCTCCTTTCTGTGAATCTTCTGATTCACTGGAAAGACTCGGAGATCTCGGGTCGTCGTCATCACTCATCTTTTCTTCTGCCTCCTCCCCCTCGCTCTCTGTTTCCTCCCTTGCCCTTGCCTCTGCTCCTGAACCCCTGACACCATGCAATTCTGTACAAGTCTCATGTGAAGTAATCCTATTGAGTTAAGTGGGATTTACCCCCACGTAAGTGAGTATAATATTTAGAGCCCCTTTTCTTCTTTTTTCTTCTGTTTTGGCTATTTTAGTATACGTTCTTCAGGACACTGACCTGTCTTGTGCATCTCTATACATGTCTTCTCAGAAGAGTTCAATGAGACTTGAGAGTAAGTGGGATAGGACTGAGTATAACATTTGAAGTAAAAAAAAAAAAGAAGGAAACAATGCTGTCATAGCTTAGTACGTTTCTGAGCACAATTCAAAATGTTCGTGCTGACCTTTAAAGCCCTAAACGGCCTCGGTCCTGTATTCCTGAAGGAGCGTCTCCACCCCCGTCATTCAGCCCGGACACTGAGGTCCAGCTCCGAGGGCCTTCTGGCAGTTCCCTCCCTGTGGGAAGTGAGGTGGCAGAGGGCCTTCTTGGTAGTAGCGCCCACCCTGTGAAACGCCCTCCCATCAGATGTCAAGGCAATAAGCAACTATTTTACTTTTTAAAGACATTTGAAGGCAGCTCTGTTTAGGGAAGTTTTTAATGTTTAATGCTGTATTGTGTTTTTAATATTCGGTTGGGAGCCGCCCAGAGTGGCTGGGGAAACCCAGCCAGATGGGTGGGCTATAAATAATAAATTATTATGATTATGATTATGATTATAAAGATTGCTGTGCACCTAATTCTACTGAAACCAATCAGACTTCAAAACAGAGGTGGCTATTGTAGTTGAACTACAGCTCCGATAATTCCTGTTTATTGGCCATACTAGCTGGGGTGTAATAGCTCAGCCACCTCCTTGGCCACACTGCCTTACCCGGTCCAGGGGCTACCAGCCACCACAGGAAAAAGAAGTCCCACAATGGATTTGTGCCTGTTCATCCTCTCAAACTTGCAAAGGATTTGAGCACTTACAAGGAGGTCAGCAGTTAGCTAGGACTTAATCTGAGGCCTGGCTCGCTCACCAGGGCTGAGTCCCGGCACCTGTTTTCAGTGACAGCACTCGGCTCTGGATTATATGAAGTTCCTTTCCATCTTTAGTGAGTAACATCAACTAGCCCCAAACAGATGTGTCATTAGAGGAAATGTCTTCCAGGTCAGAGGGTGTGAATTCCCATCACACTTGCTCCCCAGCACTGCTCATATTTCAGAAAGGAAGCAGTGTTTCCAGCTCAATGGCTCTAAAATTCTCCAAAGTGAAAGCAGGTTGTTGGACTTCTTGTCTTGTACATTTTATGCACAAATGGAGGTGTTGGGGAAGAACTATATTTTATGTAAAATGTAGCTCTACAGTTAAAGGAGAGAGAAAAGTACTAAAAAAAGAGGAAGGAGAGGAGAGAAATCTGTTGGCAAAATCTTTTAATATTTTCCACCTTCTCACGAATATTGACACTCAGGTCTGTGGAGGGAGGACTAAATGTCTGATTTATGTCTCTGGTCATGAGACAATGCAGAGGTGAGGTCAGATGCAGGCATCCTTCATCCTCTCTTCAGTACTCTGGCTTATCCCTTGGGCAAGGTAGAGTCAAAATATCTCAAATGGCAGAAGTCACCTGAGTGACATGACTGGAGGTTAAAGGAGCAGAGCCCCCACCTCCTATGGGCCGGATGACACCTATATATCTCCATGTTACTATTGTTTCCACTTGAAAAATGGCACATTGGTTGTGGTAGCTTTTGACTTTTCCCCTGCCCCACTTCCTCACCCTAAATTACCTTGGACTTCCACCAAAATCATCTGGAATTATTTGTATTGTGTAACTTAAGGATGGGGGAAAGGAAGATAAAATCAGAAAAACCAAAGACTGTGGCCAACAAGTGTTTCATGCTAGCATAACCCTAATAGGGAACAACACAGAGAATGAATCTGATTCTGAGTTTTGGGAGTTCTCTTCATTGATGAGATGCTGAACAGTTGCATAGCAGCAGGGAGAGGGTGTGATTTGTTGCAGGGAAGCATCAGTCTGGAAGTTACCTGCAACAAATCATGCATGAAACACTTGTTGGCCACAGTCTTTGGTATTCCTTATTTTATCTTCCCAAATCACACTCTTATCTTCCCTTTCCCCATCCTTAAGTTACAGTGCATAATATGTTGCACATGCACATGTTGTTGTTGTTGAATTCTCTGCCCAGGAAGTGTTCCAACAAATACAGTTGGGCAATTGGAAATTATCAGCACACACTTTTGCAGTTTTCCAGTTTTGTGCAAATCGGACTGTTCAGACTGTACTATATGCATTTAATTGCCATTTAACTCCAACTTATACATCTTCTATATATGCCTCTTTTAGCTGACAATTGTACTTCATGCATCTGATGAAGTGGACTCTCGTCCAAATGTGTTAGTATTTAAGGTGCTACATAACACTTTGTTGCTTTTCATACATTATGTTTTAGCAAGTACTTCTTGGTATAGTTCTTAATCTGAGTTTTTAAGGATATGTGTCCTCCTGTATGGCATTTCCAATTGATCATAATTTCATATTGTCTGGACTTGAATTGGAAAACAAGGATATGGTGTAAAATGGACTTTGGTAGTAAGTAACCAGCAGATTGTTTATGACAGAAGCTGAAGTATGTGTCTAGGTGTTTTTATATGGCTCTCAAACTGTGGGATGATAATAGAACATGGTGTGGACCAATCGAGCTGAGAAGTCCTTGATGGAAGTGTGAGAATGGGTCTTCTCATTCATGGACCTCCTACAGTGACTGAGAGCTATATCCCTGGACCCCAAGGACTCCTGTGTCTTGGGCTTGCAGGTGCTGGCAGCAAATATTAGACCACAAGACACCCTGAAGTGAGCCAGTGCGCCGACTGTGTCACCACACAGCTTGCCCATATGTTATTACTTATACATCAACCCTCCCTGAGTAATGGCCTGCAGGTTGAGGCAAAGCCAGCTTTCGTCGAGCATATATTTCAGCAGTGTTTAAATAAGCCCATCGAGACGCGCGTCGCGTGAACTTTTCTCTCCCATCCGTCTGCTCAGAGCTGCCTGTGGAACAAAATGAATGGAGAATACAGGAGGCAGGGGGGAGGTGCTTTGAGCCTTCCTCACTCCCCTGGAAAATGAGCTAGTCTGCTTTAACAATAAATGGTGACCAGTTCGAAAGCACACATGACCGGTCTAGTGAAGATTGAGCAAAGTAAGTTGAGCTTAATGAAGTCCTGCGTCTTCTGGACAGGAAAGGACGGGTGTTTTATAACTGTTTATTGGAGTTAATGGTAATAAATTCCTCACTTATGACGCATTAACTTTAATGTTTTCATTATGGGGTGATATAGGGCTTGCCTTTTAACATAGTAAATCATGCTGTCCTGATAGCATAGTGGGTTGAGCGGCTGACATAATGTTATGTTTAGGGGGAGAAGAGAAGAAACAAGAGAATGAGGTATATAGATCATCTAAAAATATTTTGATCCCACCTCCCCAAATGTAGTTTTAACCTTTTTGGCAGTATAAGCAGACATGCCAACAGGGCAAACAGTTTAGAGCAGGACTTTAAGCTGGAGTTGCTAAGCCTCTTGTGAAGGCCTAGTTTCCATAGCAACTTCCGAACTGTTCTTGGTGCTAAAGCTCCTCTTTCTTCTATTTTTCCCGCCTTCCTCTTTGGTAGAGTCTGCGGCCTTTAGCTAATGAGCTGTGCAAATAGATATTGAGATTTACATTTTTTTAGTTTTGCAGTTACCATCTTAGCAGCTTGGAGGAAATTTTCAGAGCCAGGGGCAACCAGCCACCTTCTCACCGAATGCCCTGTGCCCTCTGTGCCTTCCTCTCACCTCCACCCCTTGCCCTTATTTTGTGTCACAGTTATTTTACTTTCGAGCATGCAACAAAATTTCTCAAGCACAAAGAGAAAATACTGTAGTAGAATTTTAAAAAGAAAGCACATCTAGTTATAAATCAGTAAAAGGTGTTTGTGTTCTGCTCACATGGTCTTAGGAAAACTCAATGGAAAGCTCCAAAGGCTTTTGCATAGCCGAGGTTACTCAGGTTAGAGGGCCCAAGGTCACTTGTGCCCAAAGTTGTGTGTAGTTGTGGATGGTCTAGTTGGAGACAGGTCACTCATTTGGCCAGGGAATCGCTGATGAGCACTAGCCTTCATTGAGCCTGGCCTGAATGGTCATGGATTGAAAGCTGTCCTCCACTGTGTTGTCCTTGCATGGGGCACTGGTAAAGCCAGCCAGCAAAGCCTTCACTTTTTCCATGGTTCTTAAGCTAGTTGACATGGACTTTGTGTAAACAAGATTGTGGCCTGTCAGACCTGGTTGCTAGAGTCATGGTATGGTAAGAAATGCAGAGAAGTGACATGGCAGTCTGCTATAGTTGTTGCTGATGAATTCTTGATTTCTCACCCCTTGCTTTCAAAGTAAAAATTCTTTTTTAAAACAATTAAATTATAAATAAATTCACATTGTGCCCCTCATTGGACACACCCTACCAAGACATTCTCATGGGACCTGTGTCAGAACTCAGTAATGGTCCTGCATTCATTTCAGGGAGGCTGTATCTTGTTCTGTTCTGTATCTTGTTGTGTTCTTGTTCCGCATCTAAGGGACGCGGGTGGCGCTGTGGGTAAAATCTCAGTGCCTAGGACTTGCTGA
The DNA here is from genome assembly GCF_964188305.1 of Podarcis bocagei. Lineage (NCBI taxonomy): Eukaryota > Metazoa > Chordata > Lepidosauria > Squamata > Lacertidae > Podarcis > Podarcis bocagei. The sequence continues at coordinate 23,076,403 of NC_138138.1, forward strand.
TCGCATGGTCGGTGGTTCAAATCCCCGCGGCGGGGTGAGCTCCCGTCATTCGGTCCCAGCTCCTGCCCACCTAGCAGTTCGAAAGCACCCTTAAGTGCAAGTAGATAAATAGGTACTGCTTTCTAGCGGGAAGGTAAACGGCGTTTCCGTGTGCTGCGCTGGTGCTGGCTCGCCAGCTGCAGCTTCGTCACGCTGGCCACGTGACCCGGAAGTGTCTTCGGACGGCGCCGGCTCACGGCCTCTTGAATGAGATGAGCACGCAACCCTAGAGTCGGACACGACTGGCTCGTACGGGCAGGGGTACCTTTACCTTTACTATCTTGTTCTGTGGTGGATTGCTAGTTGCATTCATTCTATATGCTAACATTATATCAGAAAATTGTTCCATAAACTAGTAGATTTTTGCCTGTGTGCGCAAAATTTGGTAGAGAGATCCTGAAAGAAGTATGTCAAATACAGTTTTGGTGTATGAGGTTATTGTGCATATCATCAGATTTGGGGGCGGGGCACCTGTTGCTACTACTAGTTTACTTCTTCATCAGACTGAGTGACAATGATACCTTTATTATTTGCAGCCCTGTTCTATCTGACCTCACGTCTTTATAAGTCTGGGCAGTGTGTGTGTTGCTTAAGGTTATAAACTGTGCACTTTGAAATTTTTGCATGGAATCTAGATGTTTTCCCTCAGGAATAGCTCTTCTGTTGTAGAGATACATTGGCATTTGAAGTGCAGTATTTTGGGGTTTTATAATCTGATAAAGCTGCCATTGCTACTATTGTCATATGGGATGTAATTGAACAAAACTAAAGGCTTGTGTTATGCTTTCCCTGTGACATGAATTGTGATAGGGAACACAGCTCTCCCCCGCGTCGATCATAATTTGTCACAGTGCCGAATAATTTCCCCAACTATGGGGAAAATAACTTTATTTACTTAACTGCAAAAATTATACACTGCACCACCAGCTCAAATGGACTCTCAAAGTTTCTTACCACTTATAAAAACATAAACACTACAATAAAACCACAATAAAAATTAGCAATGAGAAAGTAATAAAACATCAAGCCAGCTCCATAAAATACTAACAATGCAGAAGAAACTAGTATCATTCTTCCTCTAATCACTCACGAGCCTTCTTGAATAAGACATTGGATAGATCTGAACAACTCCTAATCTGCTTCAGTGAGCTGTTTGTTGCTGCCAGGCAGAAATCTGATGGGACAGATATCTCTCTCTCTCTCTCTCTCTCTCTCTCTCTCTCTCTCTCTCTCTCTCTCTCTCTCCTTCTGTGTGTGTGTGTGTGTGTGTGTGTGAGAGAGAGAGAGAGAGAGAGAGAGAGAGAGAGAGAGAGAGAGAGAAAGAGAGAGAGAAAGAGAGAGAGAGAGAGAGAGAGAGAGAGAGAGAGAGAGAGAGAGAGAGAGATGGATATGGATAACAAAAACCCATATTCAAGTGTCTGCTCCACTGGAAAAAATTGGGCAAATCATTATTTCTCAATGCAGAACTCACATGATGACAGCAGACCTTTTTCTTTGACAGCCGATCACATTTCCATTACCCTTTCCAGCAGAGAAGAGAAGGGCAGGTAGGGGTATGTGTTGAACCCACTGCTACCTACAAAGCATTTCCCCCTGTTGCCTTTCTCTGCACTGATGCTGTTAGGCAATTTTATATTTCAGTCAGTATTCTCACAAAGGAGCTTTACTTCATTTCCTTCAAAATAGGCTGTTTTGTGGGGGCTTACTTCTCATTCGGCTGTGTGGGACCCTGGACATCAGCCACTGGTGCTGACTCCTGCCTTGGTGCAACCAATATAGCCAGGCTTTGATAATAGTAATGGGCCTAGCTGGAAGAGGATGGGACATGGGAGGGGACTGCAACCTCAGGGAGAAAGTGGTGAGCACAATAAGAGATCAGCACTTCATCCCACCTACTTCTCCCCAGGAAATCATTCCATCTCTCCCATCTTGCTACTGTTTGACAGCAACAAATGAAGCCCGTGGGTCCCTCCAAACTGGTAGTTTTATTGCAAGTAAATTCTACAACATTATTTATTATTATTATTATTATTATTATTATTATTATTATTATTATTATTATTATTATATTGAATTTATATACTGCCCTTTACCTGGTGGTATAGATGCAAGAAGAATGCATTGTTGGTAGATTTATTCTGCTTTAGTATATTATTCTGCCTTTCGGTCCCAGCTCCTGCCCACCTAGCAGCTCGAAAGCACTCCTAAGTGCAAGTAGATAAATAGGTACCACTTTATAGCAGGAAGATAAACGGCATTTCCGTGTGCGGCGCTGGTGCTGGCTCGCCAGTTGCAGCTTCGTCACGCTGGCCACGTGACCCGGAAGTGTCTTCGGACAGCGCCGGCTCCCGGCCTCTTGAGTGAGATGAGCGCGCAACCCTAGAGTCGGTCACAACTGGCCCGTACGGGCAGGGGTACCTTTAGTATATTCTTCGGTGCTTCTCTAATTACTGCAATGCAACCGCATTATAGCTGTCTGGAGGGGCACAGCTAAACTGGAACAAAAAAACCCCAGAAGGTTGGTAGTATAAAAAGTTATGGGATTTCAGCAAAAAGTTATGGAATATGCACTAATTGGGAATGAAAACAGTATTGAAAATGGGATTGCATGTGACCTGAACACAAATCACTATGACTGCACAATAGAACGAACAACTGGAGGGGACCTTAGTTTGTTAGCCACTATTCCAGTTTAGCTCTCCCTTTTTGGGACATTTGTGCATACAGTACTGTCACTTCTTGAGTTGTCAGTTATGTATGCAGCTGCAAAACCAGAAGTGCAGGAAGTGATATCCTAGGAGTATATATTGTTATGGTTTGCTTATTTACATTGATTGCCTGTCCATCCTAAAGACTCACCACAGATCTGTAGTCTTCTCCAAAGAATTACAGGTTCCAGAGTTCCCTGGAGAGAGGGAATGAATAAACCAGTTTGAGTCTATGGTGCAGAATATTGTGGACTGAATTATCTGCCTGACCCTGCCATGTGGGTCACCAGATAACTGGTGCATGCAGATATGCAACTGATTAAACTCAGATTCATTGAATCAGTGCAGCAAAGCCCTGGAAAATAACTTTATATTTTTTAAGTTGATTGGGAAATGGTGTGAGAGACTGTCCGGCTTTGACAGTGGTATATACATTTAAAACAAAAGAGTAAATGCTCCATTTGAACAGGCCCCGAAAAATGCAAAAGACCAAATTCTGGCAATAAATCCATCACTTGAATAACTGTTTCCCATATGATTTGCTGCCATTGATTGCCACCCCACAGCATTGACTCTGGGTTGTTATCTTCCTGTTGATGCCCACACTTTCTGAATTTCTGCTTACTAGCTTCTAACAAAAATGTCCACATAAAATATTTCTGACTGATTTCTTCTCATACACTTTTCTTATTTACTCCAGTGAGCAATGCAATAAAATTAACTTTATACAGGATCAATTTGAGGTGATCCATTTGCTGACAATTGTATTACATTTCTCTCCTGCCTCCTGCTGTTTTTTTCTTTGAAATATTCCCTTATCTTGTCCATAATCTCTAGGTGTTGAAAGTTACAGTAGTAAGGAGCAGTAACAACCCCTGAAACTTCCCCACCACAAGCCATACCACAATAATAATGTTAAATACAGGTGACAAGCAGGACTCTTTTTTTTAACAGATTGACAAAGTAACAGATAATATAGATAAAATAAGAAGTTGTTAAGCTTTTGACTTAACGATCATGGGACAAGAGAATGGGGGCTCTTATTTATCAGTAACTGATTGAGACATAAAGAAACAAGAATAATAATGAATGGACAGCTTTCATAGTGAAAGAAAGCTAACAGTGGAATCCTTTAGGAATCTTTATTGGGAATGACTTATTCCAAGGATATCTGGAATCGGGACAAGAGTGAATAGTCAATTTAATGGTGACACTAGGTTATTTGTTAAACTGGTTTTCTCCCATAGCTTTGGGACTGGAAGTAACCCCCAACATGCTGTACTTAAAAAAAACCACATACACAATGTTCTGCTTTGTACAGATTGAGATGTTGTATCATTGTCATACTCTGAAGAACTCCAAAATGATTTTTCCAAGCTGACTTGATACAAGACGTATGAGATATTTGGGAGCTTTAGGTGGTGAGTTCTTGGATCCAGAATTACTCTTAGGTATCCAGGTAGCTGTGTTGGTCAATAGTGATTCTTACCAGTGTCAGGAGGTACTCCCACTGTGCCCTTTCCTTAAAAAGGATGGTGCTAAAAATATTTATGCTCTGGTGACATTGAGATTAAGTTAGTGCAAATATTCTATGTGGAGCTGCCTTTGAATGGCATTCAGAAACCTCATCTGGTTTCCAATTTTATAAATCCGTTAGTTGGTTTATGGGGCCAGTTTAATCTGCAAGGTCATAAACAGCCTGTACTTTTAAAGCACCTTCTGTTTATAGGGGCTTATAGCGATTTGCGCAATTGAAGGGAGAGAGCATGACATTCCAGAACTATTGTGGCATGGCTGGGCAAGGGCTGCTTTCTTCACTTCCCAAAGGTGCTGAGGGAGGTAAACCTGCTACCATTTGTCTGAGTTCCAGACTTAACATTAGACTTTAGGGCAACCAGACAGCAATAGGATATTCTGGTTTGTATTTGCTGCTTAATGGTTCATCTCTCCTTTGAGGTGGCACGGAGAGGCCTTAAAAACAAAGAGCTGGTTTGAAAACATGCTGAACTCCTCTCTAGATTTCATCTTAATTGTTCTGTGAGAGCTGAGAGAATGGGTAGGAGATGACAGAGGTATCTCACACCTGTCCTTTGTGTAAGTAATCTTCCTTCTCTTTTTTGAGAAAATGTTATATATACACCCACCCACACAGCATTTTTGGGAGGATGTTTGAGATTTCTTAGGGTAAAATCCCCAGTTTTTGACAAATGCAAATCATCATCTGGTTTCAGAAAAAGTTATTTAAAGGCTATGTTAATTAAAATATTTTTTCTTCAAAGAAAAAAACATTAAAAGAAAAGCCTTCCAAACTTCCAAGTTTGGGAGACTATATGCCCTGTTTTTGAGAAATCCAGTATCTTCTTCCAAATTTGTAGTCACTTTACTGCAAATGCAGGAGATAAATCTGTGTTGTAGAAAATGCTGGTGAATACTCCTACATGTGGGATGTGCATGTGTCTGCTTGTAGAGATTAGTTTAGTTTAAGAGAACCAACCTAATTTGCTGTTTCTGACTTATGGTTGGATCAGTATGCAGCTAACAACAGACTGCACACTTCTTTGAATTTTGTGATGCAGTTTTGTTTCAAAAATTCATTAAATGTTATTTTATAAGAAAACCCATAGAAAAGTGTGCAAATATGTACATTTTAAGAGGAAAATGTGTACAAAATATGTATTTTAAGAGAAAGTGCATACCAAAACGTGTAAAATAGAAATGTACATTTTATGTCCTCACAAAAAAATGGGGAATAGATTTATGACTGAACACCTGTGAAACTAACACTGAATAGAACTAGTTATATGCTAGAAACTCTGGCAGGCTAGGGACAAAGGTGAAAGCTACTTCCTAGTTCTACTGGATCTCTCAGCGGCATTTGATACCATTGATTAATCCAGAATGCGGCAGCTAGATTGGTGACTGGGAATGGCTGCCAGGACCATATAACACTGGTCCTAAAGGATCTTCATTGTCTCCCCGTTCGTTTCCAAGCATAATGCAAAGTGTTGGTGCTGACCTTTTGAAGCTCTAAACAGCCTTGGCTCAGAATACCTGAATGAGCTTGTCCAGCACCATAGTTCAGCCTGGACACTGACGTCCTCCAAGGGTCTTTTGCTGGTTCCCTCACTGCGAGAAGCGAAGTTACAGGGGAAAAGGCAGAAGTCCTTCTTGGTAGTGGCGGCAGTGCCAGAATTATGTATAGGCTAAGTAGGCTGAAGCCTAGGGTCTCTAAATCTAGGGGGCCTCGCCAGCCTCCCCGCTCCCCAGCAGGCAACCTCCCCTCTCCCAAAATTGCAAACCCAAGACTCCATGCAAGGGCAAGGCAACTCAGGCCCAGCAATTATGGGACTCAAGGCTACCCAGTGGAGCCCAATTTCAAGCAGTGGGGCTCAACTTTAATTTTTTTATTATTATTTTTTGTAGGGCCCCAGTTCACAGCCAAACTCTGCAAAATCTTAGAGATATAAATAAAATCCATCTAGATTGCCCTGGTGCGGGGCCCCCAGTTTAGCCCAATTGCTCCAGTTGCCTTAAGGTCAGCCCTGATGAGACTGTGCAGGGTTTGGACTGACAAGCCCTGCACCTTCTAGGTCCCTGGTGTCACTATTCAGAGTACAGACTCAAGGACTTGTTATGCAAATAAAGGGGGGGGCACTTATTGGAAATCAGTTTTGTCACCTCTCCCCCCCAAACCCCAAGACAATGAGCCCAGCCACCTTTTATTCACAGTTGCATAAGCACTGCACTACAGCATGGCCATAAACCTGTACGTTCAACCACTGAAATATACCCCCAATATGTAGCAATGGAGATTTATGTTACTGCTTTATGAATGAACATTGTGTTTTATGAATGGACTCTGTATTTTGTGAATTACCTAAGAGCCACCAATAGGGAGCTCTAGAATCGGACAGCTAACCAATCGGGTACTACCAAACAGCGACCCCTATTACTGAAAGCAGGTAACTAGCAGGGAACGCTTCAGCTCAGCCTTTGCACTGTTGACTGAACACCCCTGCTGTGCAGATAATGGAGAAAGCTCATAAATTGTATCCCTTCTGGCATCCTGGCCAACTCTATTACGCTGGTGTAAACCCTGGTGCACCAGAAGCACAGAATAGCAGCAAATAAAATCCGCTCATACGTCAGCAACTGAAAAGACTTGTCAACCTGTTCTTCCAAAGTCTTCCTAAATTATAAAGCTCCAAAATATAGGCCAATAGAGAGCAAGTCTGGGAGAAGCGAGCCATACAATGGGCACCACCAGTGAAAAGGCCCTGCTCCATGTAGCTCCTTCCATGTCATTTGATAGTGCGCCCACTTGCCCTCCTTCTTGACATGGAATGCTCTCTATTGAAGTCTCCAGGTCCAGTACAAAGACCATAAGAAGGGAGAGAAGGGACCTTGAAGTTCCCAACAGCTGTCAAGCAAGCAGGCAAGCACACAAGTCACCTTTGTCACAGTCAGAACTGTTTTTGTACAATCTTGTTTGTTCTCGGTAACCAAAATTATATTATCAACATATACAAGCAGAAAGGTTGTTTCCCTTCATTTGCAAGGAATCATACAAAACAAAGTGGCACTAATAAAGAAAAGTTCCAGGGTGGCAACAGAAAGCAAACTAAAAATGCTTCTGCCGTTCATCAAAACTATCCAGCAATATCAAGTTATAGGAAAACTGGTGCTAGTAACAGTAATCCTTCTAGCTGGTTAATTGGTTCAGCAATTTCCATGCACATGATGTGTGATGCTAATTATTTCCCCAAAGAGTTAAATGATAACTAATCAGAGGCAGCTACAGTTGCAAATGGCAACAAAATATATGTGAAAGGAAGAGGAGCAGGTTTGCTCAAGTGTGTTGCAGGTAGAAATACTGTTTGTAATGAAGTGAGAGCAGTAGTTTACTGGCTCGAATTAACAAATAAGAAAGTTTTGAGAATTTAAATTCTAGATTAAAATTGATTACTTCATTGAGAAGGGGATTGTAACAAAAATGCTGGGGCCTAATTTGAATAGTAGAGTGCCTGGTATCTGGTGGGCAATCTCATCCTTTATTTCCACACTGGCTGCAGACCAAATCACCTGTCAGGAGAGTTATGAGATTCAGGTGAGGGTCAGATGCCTTCACCTGTTATTTTTAAGAATAACATTACAACATTAGTGTTAATTTTATGCATTTTTAAAAAATCACCATGGTATTTAACAATAATATCTTATGTGAAGAAGAATTTACAGGGGATGGGGCTTGGTCAAGGTTTTGGAAATGGTATAGGTGCAATTTATTCAGAACAGAAGGCTAAATTAATTGTGAACAATGTAGTGACGGAAGAATTTAAGACTGAGAAAGGAACACGACAAGGTTGCCCAATCTCTCCATTGCTTTTTATATCGGTCCTGGAGGTTTTGCTAAATATGATTAGAAGGGACCAATTGGTTAAAAGGTATACAAGTGGGAGCTAAACAGTACAAATTGAAAGCATTTGCTGACGACTTAGTATTGACTTTACAGGAGCCAGAATCTAGTACTAAAAAAGTACTGGAATTGATTCAAGATTTTGGTCAGGTAGCAGGCTTTAAGTTGAACAAGATGAAAACTAAGGTTTTAGAGAAAAATCTAACTGCGACGGAGAGAAATAAGTTTCAGAAGGAGACAGGATTAACATTGGTTAAGAAAGTGAAATATTTAGGGGTTAATATGACTGCTAAGAACGTGAATTTATTTAAGGATAATTATGAAAAATGTTGGACTGAAGTGAAAAAGGACTTAGAAATATGGTCAAATTTGAAGTTATCGTTGTTAGGTAGAATTGCTGTGATAAAAATGAATGTACTGCCAAGAATGCTGTTTCTGTTTCAAACATTGCAAATTTTGGACAAAATTGATTGTTTCAAGAAGTGGCAGAGAGGTATCTCTAGATTTGTCTGGCAGGGCAAGAAGTCTCGTATAAAATTTAAGATATTAACTGATGCTAAAGAAAGAGGTGTATTTGCCCTGCCAGACCTTAAACTTTATTATGAATCAGCCGCTTTTTGTTGGCTGAGAGAATGGATGCTTCTTGAAAATACTGACGTATTGGATTTGGAAGGTTTTAACAATGTATTTGGTTGGCATGCATATCTGTGGTATGACAAGGTTAAAGCACATAAAGCGTTTAAAAACCATATTGTCAGGAAAGCACTGTTTAATGTTTGGATAAGATACAAAGACCTGTTAGAAAATAAAACCCCGAGATGGCTGTCACCAATGGAAGCAAAGGCTCAGAAAAAACTCAATATGGAGGCCAAATGGCCGAAGTATTGGGAAATTCTGGAGCAAGAGGGAGATAGACTAAAACTGCAGAGCTTTGAAAAATTAAAAAACAGAGTGCAAGACTGGCTCCATTATTATCAAATAATGGAGGCATATAATTTGGACAAAAAATTAGGCTTCCAGGTGGAAAAATCAAAATTGGAAACAAAATTGTTAGACCCCAAAGTTAAGAATTTGTCAAGAATGTATAACTTGCTGTTGAAATGGAATACTCAGGATGAAACGGTGAAATCTGCTATGATCAAATGGGCACAAGATGTTGGACATAATATTATGATGGCTGACTGGGAACAGTTATGGACCACAGGTATGAAGTTTACGGCATGTAATGCCTTAAGAGAGAATCTAATGAAAATGATCTATAGCTGGTACATAACACCAGTCAAGCTTGCAAAAATCTACCATTTGCCTGATAACAAATGTTGGAAATGTAAGGAGACTGAAGGTACATTCTTTCACCTTTGGTGGACATGCCCAAGGATTAAGAACTTCTGGGAGATGATTTATAATGAAATGAAAAAGGTATTTAAATATACCTTCCTGAAGAAACCAGAGGCCTTTCTCCTGACCATGGTCGGCCAATTGGTGCCAAGGAAAGATAGAACTTTTTTTATGTATGCCACAACAGCAGCAAGAATACTTATCGCAAAGTATTGGAAGACACAAGATCTACCCACCAAGGAAGAATGGCAGATGAAGCTGATGGACTACATAGAATTGGCGGAAATGACTGGCAGAATCCGAGACCAGGGAGAAGAGTCGGTGGAAGAAGATGGGAAAAAATTTAAAGTATATTTACAGAAATATTGCAAAATTAATGAATGTTAGAAGGATGCTGGAATGAAGCTATATGGCTTTAGCAGAAATGTAATAAAGAATTAAGTAAAAACTGATTGATAATGGGCCAAAATGGAAAAATTTAAGGTTAGACCGTTAAGATAAATTATAGAACAAAAATTGAGAAAGATGGAAAGAATTTGCTGAAATAGCTAATTGAACTAGAATACAAAAAAGGGAGGTGTGAGGAGGTCAATGAAACAAGTAAATGAAAGGTAAAGATATGGAATATTGGATGTGTGTTTTAATGTTTTTGTTTCTTTTTGTTGTCTTGTTGTATTGTTCTTCTATGTTTTTCTTTTTATGTATTGTAAGGTATGTTCTGTTAAATTTTCTATTGTTTTCTTTTTTCCTCTTTTCTGTAATCTTTAAACTTCTAATAAATATCATTTTTTTAAAAAAAAAAAAAACCACACCAATAATATCTTATGTCCTTTAGAGGAGAAATTGTGAATTGCAGAATTTTAAATACCCGTCATCATCCTTGGCTTCACTCAATTTCGTTTATAACAGTCTTCCATTTTCTTCTAGTTGTGAGGGTGGGGGGTGGGGCGTAGCCTAGGGCCTCTCTTCATCTAAATCCGGCCCTGAGTGGCAGCCTTACTATGGAATGCCCTCCCTTCAAATGTTAAGGAGATAAAGAACTACATAACTTTTAAAAGACATCTGAAGGCAGCCCTGTATCTGGAAGTTTTTTAATGTTTGATATTTTACTATGTTTTATATATGCTGTAAGCCGCCCAGAACGGCTAGGGAAACCCAGCCGGATGGGCAGGGTATAAATAATAAAATTATTATTATTATTACTAGCCTGAATTGCCATTTGTTGCACTTCAGTTTTAAAGAGCGGGTTTTCGCAGGGAAAGCTCTGGGTTATTCACGGAAAATACTGCCACCTGAATTTCAGTGATGCCACCACAGGGGGCAGCCATATATTGATTCCAGCAGTTCCATACAGAAGGGCTTTATAAAAGAGGCATCAGTTTGATGAAGTAGACTCCAGTTCACAAAAGCTTGCACCGTAATAAATCCATAAGGTGTGACTCCTTGTTAGTTTTCCTTATATTACATTCTGCCCGACTGAATTGTCATGTGCAAAGTCTTGTGCAAGCTGGGCTGGCAGCAGTAGGGGTATGAAGTGGAGGTGAAATGTACATCCAAGTGCACTTGTCTGTCAAACCTGCTGTAACTTTAGTGAGCTATGCATTCCCCAGAAACAAAGGAACATGTATCTTTACCTGAAACCATTCTATGGAACCAGGACAAGAATTAGCCCGTATATCTTTCTTCTTTTTCTACAACCTTGGATTACGTTACATGATCAGTTGCTATCGTGATTCTGGTTGGACTAGATCCTGTTGCTGGCTTCTGCAAAAGGAGCAAGCGAGTCTGCACTGTTTTCTTGCAGCCTTATTTCTTGAGGAATGGGGTTGAGGGGAAGCCCCATGCTGGCAATGTACTGATAGCAAATGAGATTAAATAAGCGCGGCAGCTCACTGTCATCTCCCCGCCTTCCCCCCGGTGTAATTCAATTCAAGCGCGAGCGGTGATGGGAACTCACACGGGCTGCCTCTGTCACCCCCGCTGAGGTTTGGAATCTTTTAACGTCTAAATAAAAGTTTCACTCAAGCATTTTTTATGCTCCTGCCAGCGGGATCGGCGAGCTGGCGTTGGGCACATTAATGTTAATATTCATACTGGCAGATTTCTCCCCGTGTACCAGGCCTGTGTTGGTAATTATAAATGTGCGCTGCAAGATGACATTTAGATTTGCGGGCTTTAACACAAGGGGAGAGGGGGATGGGTTTCAATAAAGAGGCACACTTTAGTATTTGTCATTTATGCAAAGCTGGCCTTACCATGAGGCAGGCCAAAGACGCAGCCTTAGGCAGGAGATAGAGGCATAGTCTGAAAAGGGATGAACTATAGACAGCTATAAAAATCTGCTCTGCCTTAAATTTGAAATGGAGTGGTGGTGGTAGGGCGTCTCCTTCACTTTAAGAGTGGCTGGTCTTCAATAGCGCTTGTGCAGGGGACTGTTGTGACCAGTTCAGGCACCACTCTGACTGTGCTGATTACTGGAGGCAACTGTGAAATTTTCTGCAAGTACCGTATTTTTTGCTCTATAAGACTCACTTTTTCCCTCCCAAAAAGTAAGGGGAAATGTGTGTGCATCTTATGGAGCGAATACAGGCTGCACAGCTATCCCAGAAGCCAGAACAGCAAGAGGGATCGCTGGCTTCTGAGATGCAGAATATTATTTTTTCTTGTTTTCCTCCTCCAAAAACTAGGTGCGTCTTATGGTCTGGTGCGTCTCATAGAGCGAAAAATATGGTGCTTGGTTTCCAGGAAGAGGAAGAGTCCACTTTTAGCCCCAGTGCTATTTCTGTTTCCCACACTTCCGCCAGAAGAGGGTGGCAGTTAGACTCAGGTGATAGTAGGAAAACGGAGTACACATTTCAGTACAATCTCTATGGCCCTCTTAATGATTATATAGGCCCCAGTTGTTCTAGTTTTACAGTGGTACCTCGGGTTACATATGCTTCAGGTTACAGACGCTTCAGGTTACAGACTCCGCTAACCCAGAAATAGTACCTTGGGTTAAGAACTTTGCTTAAGGATGGGAACAGAAATCATGCTCCAGCTGTGTGGCGGCAGCGGGAGGCCCCATTAGCTAAAGTGGTGCTTCAAGTTAAGAACAGTTTCAGGTTAAGAATGGACCTCCAGAACAAATTAAGTTCTTAACCAGATAGTCAGCCCTGCTCCACCAAGTGCAATGCAAGCTTTCATGTTCATATCCTCTACAGCTTACTTGGGGGGCAGGGGACTGAGCACACCTAATAATGTATTGGTTCTGTTGTAAGCTACAGGGATATCTACATGAGGTAGCCCAGGCAGAGGCTATGTTTATCCATTGGATGCATCAGCATTCACATTGTCTAATGTTGCTGTTGCAATTTTTTGGATTCCAATGGCAAAGATAGAATTTGAATCAGGATTTCCCAGACCCAAGCACTTACTTTTTTCACTCAATCCCACTGGCTTGGGGCATTTGCTTCCATTGAATCAAAAGCAGTAATAGCAATGGTGGGGCTTAGGCCTCACTGCTTAGGCCTCTGCCATCTTCATCTGGCTAAAATCCTTGGTTTTTAACCCACTACTACTAATCTGGGTGCTTTTCCAGTGACTTTCCTAGGATTCAGCTTCTGTGCCTGCTCATCATTCCTACCTCTTTCCCTACCTTCCTGCCAAGAGAACATAACCCTTGCTATGCCATATCCTCATGTGAGGTTTGTCCTAACCAAGCTGATATTTCCTTTTCCTTAGAAAACATGTATTAGTTGTCAGCATTCTATTTGCTGACATCCCAAAAGGTGAGAATGCTAGTGAGCATGTTTATGGGCAATATGACTTTTTTAGCCTGTTCAGTAAGGAGCAGGTAAACCACACTGAACACTGCAGAAAAATCCACAATAACAACCCTAAACAGATAGCAGTGGTCACTAGCCAGTCTAGCCATTCCAACCCCTTGTAAGAGAGTCTTCCAAACACATTGACTATAATATGCCTAGTTTCCTGGGAGAAGAGATACAGTACTTTGCAGCCTTTTCCTTTGTACTTTGGTACCCAATCCTGAATGTGGACTGCTGCTTGCACATCTGGGGGGAACCTTGCTCCTTAAGATAGGGTTAAACACTGAATTTTTCACTTAGGGAAGAAGAAAACAATAGCTTATTCTTTCCCCTAATAAAAAAGCTTAGAACGGGACAGGGTGGGGTGGAATTCTGCACAAATGAACTCTTATGTTTGGCTGCTGCAGTTGTGTCTCACCTCACCTCGAGACACATTTGAAAGGATTTATGTCCACCCCCAGAGTTTTGCAGAGTCATAAAACTCCAAAATGAAAATAGTTCTGTGAAGGAAGAGAGGAGTAGGGGAGGGAAAATTTGACAACATGGATGAATTGGCATGTTAAGAGAGAGCCGCTTAGCAAAACAAGAAGGAACCCCCTTCTGGTAAGGGATTCATACTTAAAAAGCTGCTGAACATGGCCACTGGGGAGATGATCAGTAGCACTTTTAGATAGGCGGGTGGGGGAGAGATTCAATATAAATTAACTACTGCATGGAACATTGCCAAGCTTCCACGGGAGTCTGGTGCGCTCACTAGACTGGCAGCACGCTCCAGAGGGTGGAATTCTTGACCTCCCAGGAGTTTGGGAAGAAGATGCTGATCCTTGTGGCCAAGATGGTGTGTGTTAGACAGATTTTGGAAGCATCATGTGTTTGCTTTATTAACACATCTAGGTCCAGGGTTTCTTTTCCTGCTCACCATGTGTTCATTCGTCATGAAATAAACAGAAGCAAACCTATTACAGAGACATGGCCAAATGTGAAATGTGGGGATAGCTAGACATGAAGTTATTTTGGCATCCCACTTCCCTGCATAGTGAGAAATTCCAAAACCAACCCCAAAGGGTTGTTTCCTTGTGAAGACAAAACACCAGGTGCTTGTAGTGTTTTGCATCATGTAATGTTTGTAGTGTAGCTTTTTGTGATATTTAAGAATAAGTAAATTGAGCATGGGGTAGCAAAGAGGTACACAGAAACCCTCACTCTATCTTGTGTCTCTTCTGCATATTTTATTTATCAGTCTTTCTGTTTCATTTGGTCTTTTTTCATTTTTTGCTCATTTGGTTTTTCTTTTTTCATTCTGTAATCATGGCTATACCACTATAGAGCCAGTGTGGTGTAGTGGTTAAGAGTGGTAGACTCGTAATCTGGTGAACTGGGTTCGCGTCTCTGCTCCTCCACATGTAGCTGCTGGGTGACCTTGGGCTAGTCACACTTCTCTGAAGTCTCTCAGCCCCACTCACCTCACAGAGTGTTTGTTGTGGGGAAGGAAGGGAAAGGAGAATGTTAGCCGCTTTGAGACTCCTTAAAGGGAGTGAAAGGCGGGATATCAAATCCAAACTACTACTCCTCCTCCTCTTCTTCTTCTTCTTCTTCTTCTTCTTCTTCTTCTTCTTCTTCTTCTTCTTCTTCTTCTTGATTTCCCTGCACTGGTTTCCTTTATTGTTTTGTATAACATTTTAAATTTATTCTTTTAAACTTTTAAATCCCCTCCTGTTCTTGTGCTTTCTTTATTCATCTGCATTGCTTTCTTTCTGTTCTCTTCTTTGATCTTTCAGGTCATCAAATACTAATACTCTGATTAAACCTCCATTCCCTTGTGCTTGTCTCTATGTCTTCTCTCTCTTGGCTCCTTGCGGATGGAACTCTCTCCCTCTCAATATTCAGCTGGCCTCTTTTGTTTCACTTGAAGATTTTATTAAAAACTTATCATTTTTCTCTTGCATTTCCCTCTTGATGTCCATTTTTTTCTTATTCTTTCCTACTTCTTGATTATTATGCTCTTTCTTCCTTCCTTCCTTCCTTCTTTCACTCTCCATACCACGTAATATAAATGTTTTCTGTTTCTCTCCCTCTTGTTTTTATTGTGAGCTGCAAGCAAGGACTTGTGTTTTTCTTTTTCTTTTTTTACAACGCCCAGTGGTGCAGTTAGGTAATTTTAGACTCTGGCCTTAATGGTCTTATGGAGGGGTTGCTCTTTAGATGGTAATGTGTATTAGTTTACTTACTTCAAAATGTGATAAGACAGCCCTGCTGTGTTCAGGAGGCTGTCTTTCTCATGCTGCTGAGTGGGGCCCTGGACATCTGCCCCCCTGAGGGGGCCTTGTGTATATGACACACCTTTCTATATCTAAAAAAACACACACAAAAAGCATGAAGAAATGCACACCTAGATAGAAACAAGTTTCACCCTACCCGGCAGTTAGATTCCACTTTTATTTCTTGCTCTAGAACATAAACAAACCACCAATTACCACTGCAGAACATCTATCGCCAGACTAACTTCTTAGTCTTTGGAGAATACTCTGTCTGCTAGATTGGTCAGAGTTTGAAAGAGTAGTTTGCCACACTGAGCCCCTCCCATGTGGCCAAGTTTCTCATAAAAGGTTCGTGCCATCAGTGTTGAATGTTCTGGGACTCAAGAGCCCCAACCAGCATGTTTAATGGGCAGGGATGGTGGGATTTATAATCCAACAACATTGACCACTCCTATAGCATTACATACACATGCATACATTTACTATATATTCAAAAGGAGAGATGTTGCATTTAAGTGCAAGTTATCATTTTTGTCATTCATACATGTGAAATTCTGTGGACTGTTACAGTGGCTAAAAGTGCTTTAAATGTACTTTGTGGTTTCACTCTTTCTGAATTTTAATGGAAAATATTCGCTGGGTTTTCTCTAATTGCAGGAACATTCCTAAAACATAATCTCTCAATATTTTCATCTATATATTGTAATTGGCACTCAATATTAGATAGTAGAATTTGATAAGTGGCATTTGTTAAATAACAGGCAGTAAGTTGACAATATGCACATTGAGTTTTTATATCTGAAGCCTTCCAAGATCAAAACAGTCAAGAGTTTAAAGCATTCCAATTTTGAGTTTTTAAAGTCACGTTCTGAATGCAAACTCAACTTTTGCTTCAAAATGCATCACTCAGAAATTTGGATAATGATGAGAGCAGCTAAGCCAATAAATGGCCAGGCAAGTACTTGAGCCAAACACCTCGCCAGAGTGGTGCAATCTCTGGTTATCTCCCGCTTGGACTACTGCAATGCGCTCTACGTGGGGCTACCTTTGAAGGTGACCCAGAAACTACAACTAATCCAGAACGCAGCAGCCAGACTGGTGACTGGGAGCGGCCGTCGAGATCATATAACACCGGTCTTGAAAGACCTACATTGGCTCCCAGTACATTTCCGAGCACAATTCAAAGTGTTGGTGCTGACCTTTAAAGCCCTAAACGGCCTCGGTCCAGTATACCTGAAGGAGTGTCTCCACCCCCATCGTTCTACCCGGACACTGAGGTCCAGCACCGAGGGCCTTCTGGCAGTTCCCTCACTGCGAGAAGTCAAGTTACAGGGAACCAGGTAAAGGGCCTTCTCGGTAGTGGCGCCCTCCCTGTGGAACGCCCTCCCACCAGATGTCAAAGAGAACAACAACTACCAGACTTTTAGAAGACATCTGAAGGCAGCCCTGTTTAGGGAAGCTTTTAATGTTTGATGTATCACAGTATTTTAATATTCTTTTGGAAGCCGCCCAGAGTGGCTGGGGAAGCCCAGCCAGATGGGCGGGGTATAAATAATAAATTATTATTATTATTATTATTATTATTATTATTATTATTATTATTATTATTACTTAGATCATGCAGTGCAGCCACTTGCGGCAGCAAGGTGCCTTGGATAAGCTTTGCTGCTGTCACCACAGCTCTCTAGGTTGGGCCCCCTGGTTTCCTAGTTTGGACACTGAGAAATTGGAAGAATTAATTGACTCTACATTTCCAGCTTTCAGCTAATTAACAAGAAATATAAGCAGCCTAGGCAAAAGGTTATGTAAATGTCTGAGAAAGGGTGTAAATCTCTGGCTGAGGCAGACTGCAGATCGATTCACAGGTCCAGGCTTGATGTGCCAAGATGTGTATTAAATGCATTCGCAGTGTGAAGTGGGCTGTATTGTGAAGTGAGAGTGTTTTCACTTCATAATGCGTACAAAACCCAACACGGGGCTGCTGCCAGAGCCAAGATTCACTCAGATTCAATTTTTATTACCAAATCTTGGGAAATGTGAAATAATAACAACAAAGAGAACATCTCTGAAGATTTACAGAGCACATTTTCCTAAACCACTGAAAAACTGCAGGCACACACATGGGATGAGAAAGATTCTCCAGAGTAAAGGGTGCAACTGCCATGTAGGTTGCAGCTCTAGCAACTTATACATAGTTACAGCTGGACACCTCCAAGGGTAGAGGTTTTGTGGAGCCCCTCAGACATGGATTGCATTTGGAACTGGATGCACATTAAGCAATGACAAAGTTATATCAACACATATTATCCCATCACAATGAATGTCTCCATTTGGTTGTTTATGTCTGCAATCTTATACCCTCATACCTGAGAGTGAGCTCCACTAAATTCACTGGGATTTACTGCTGAGACTACATGTATGGGATTGTGCAGCTATCCCACAGTGACAACTTTTATGGGTTTGAATACTCTGTTTATTTCTGGTTTGCTTTTATATACCATCATGTGTTTTTATATTTCTGTTTACTGGTTTTAGGTTTAATGTTTTGATGATATATTGTTTAACTCTGCTTAGGTATGTTTAAAGTATCAAGTGGTATACAAATGCTTTTCAATAAATGAATAAGCTTGTCTAAATAGGCTTTCCAAGCAAGTTCAGCCTGGACTGGGATTTTACCACATACACAAACATGCACACACACACAATGTTCAAGACCAAATGGAAGTGGTAGGTCATCTCCCTATGCTGGAATCCAAATTTTGTATCTCACATAGCTGGAGGTTGTGTGCACATCACCGGCTTAAAACACAGCTAGGTCATTCCCCCCCCCCCAATTTAATTGAAGCTGATTTGGAGAAAAGCTCAGTATTTCAAAAGGAATGACAGGATATATACAGGATAGATATAGACTAGGGCTAATGTGTGCATACTGCTTCCCAAACCAGCCATGGGACAGTGCTGGATGCAGAATAAACAAGAGTGTGTATATAGTCAGAGATGTAACATTGGCATAGTACCAACCAATATGATTAATTTGATTGGCCCATGCCTCCCTTACTGACATGATACAGAGCCCAGCCACATGAAAGCTGTTTGGCAGTGACTGCCTTTTCCATCACATATATAATGGAAATTGATGATAATTGTGGGTGTAGTTTGATTTAAATACTACTGATTTCCTTGATTTTGTTGTCTTGGAAGATTCCCCAAGCATAATTTTCCATGCTTACTGAGATTTTGTTTTTGTTTTTTTAAGCCGAGAGCAACTTGCAGAAGGCCACTCAAGAGCAAGGAGGCATTCTAAAACAAGGTTACTTGGAAAAGAGATCCAGAGGTAAAAATCTGCCAAACTAATCTTCACAGCACCTGCTATTGATTTATCCATTCATAATCCATCCCTATGCTGTCCATCTGTTGAAAATTTAAAGCCCTCTGGGCAGACACTGTGGGCAGCTTCTCATCCACCGATTTAGATGTTAGGAAAAGTGTCCAAGTGAAAAATGCAGATGTGTTGTATCAACTACGGAAGGTACATGTACTGTATGTATATATGTATTACTTGCCTGTTACTTGCCTCTGAAATACTGTTAGGAACATATATCTGATTATACTTTTGTTAAGCAGATTACTACTATTGGCCCAGAAGGATCAATGAGATGCCTCTTAATGGATGCCAGTGATTAGGAAATAGTTTGAGATTTTTCTGGAATGGTCTTAATTAAGAAAGCCATCAGTCTGGAGAAGGTGTTGCCTTCTCCTGCTAAATGAAGGGGACATGTGAGGTAGTAATAAAAGTGATTTTGTAACAGATAAAGACAGAGGGGACAGAATTAGCCATGCTGCTCTGCCCCTAGAATATCTCTCACAAGTAGAGTGTGCCTTATTCTTCCTCAGAGGCCACCTACAAACATTTTGAAAACAAAAGTAGCATATATACTAGTGTGCTCTTCATAGTTGACATGTGCATTTTGAAGTTGATGGCAATTTTTTAATGTGAATTTGCTCATAGTCCTTGTCCAGAGGGCTTCCAATTTATTTTACATAGACAAAGTGGTTGTGTCTCTTATGTTGTCTATACAGTGGTACCTCGGGTTACAAACACCTTGGGTTACAAACACTTCGGGTTACAGAATTCGTTAACCCAGAAGTAGTACCTCGGGTTAAGAACTTTACCTCAGGATGAGAAGAGAAATCATGCGGCAGTAGCAGGAGGCCCCATTAGCTAAAGTGGTACCTCAGGTTAAGAACGGTTTCAGGTTAAGAACGAACCTCCGGAACGAATTAAGTACGTAACCAGAGGTACCACTGTACAGTGGTTGGCACATTGCTGGTACAAAATACTAGTAGTATTAGTAGTAGTAATGCCCTCTGATTGATGTAGAAGGCACATCTTGGGATACCTTTTATGGATGAAGAGACACTCCTTTTCCTATTCTTCTCCTGTTACCTAGCACCTTCTTCTTTCTTCTTCACAGACTCTAAAATATTTGGCTCTGAGTGGCAGAAGCGATGGTGTGTCCTTGACAATATGGCCTTCTACTACTTTGCAAATGAAAAAAGTATGTGGTACTCCTGACACATGTACACAGCCATATCCCTTCAGTATTTTCACTGCACTATCCAGATACATTGGGAGGGAGGGAGGGAAGGAAGGAAGGAAGGAAGGAAGGAAGGAAGGAAGGAAGGAAGGAAGGAAGGTTCTGTTAAGCTTTCCCTCAATCCTGATTTCATGTTCGTTGGTCCCCAGAATGGAGGGACAGCAGGTGAAAGTTGCCTGAACTCTGGTGCATCTCTGAAGCTCCTTTGTTCCTCAGTATTGCTTTCTAAACTTAATTTAGATATTGTCCTCAGTCTTCCTCCATGAAGCTCCGAGGCACATACAGAGGGTTGAGCTCATTTTATCATTGCAGCAGCATTGTTGCAACCCTGCCAATGGGTCCTGCTTGGCATCTGCTTGGCCACAGAATAGTGGACTAGATGGGCTACTAGCTCTTCTTACATTCTTATTGTGAGGTAGGTTAGGCTAGGATAATTGCTTACTAATGAGCTTCAACCAATCAGGGATTTAAACCTGGGTCTCTCTCATCCACATGTAACCTTCTAAGCAGTACATCACAGTGGCTCTTCCAACTGGATGATAAATTGCCCACCAGGCAGTGTGGGAATCTGCCATTTAGATGCAGCCTTACGAACGGAGAACAGAGTCTGGTTGTATTCCAACACCCTTGTCAGTAAAGAATGAGGGAAAGGAGAAATACGGACACAAGGCCCTGTGTAAATAAAGTACTGCCCATTTTCCCCCCATTAGTTGTCAGGCGGGCTTTAACCCTCCCCTAAGTGACCATATATAATCTATGTGTCAGCATGTATAAATATTTTTCAGTTATGCTCCATCAGATGCATATAAACAGGAAGCTAATACTTCCAACCAAATTTGGCATGCCTAGATAGATGGGCTACGATTATACTGTGCCTCCCATCCAGGGAGATTGAATGCAGAGCAGGTAAAAAAAATATACAAGAAGAAATAGACGATAGAGGGGACAGCATTAGGAGTATTCAGAGCTGGAGGAGGACTCAATAACAGGATTTTTTCCCAGCACAATTCAAGGGATAATGGACACTGGGGCTAAGTAAGCAATTATGTTTTGCAGTATTATCTATACATATACAATTCAAAGCAACCTCAATGTGGCAGTTGCAAGTTGTAGCATACATGCTGGGACTTAGGCAGAGTTCCATTTTATCTGTAAATTTTGCCAATGGTAAAGGGGATTTTCAATCACCAACATCAGCATCATACAGCAGTACTCGGATACCACATTTTGCCTGTTCAAAGCACTCCATGTCTTTCATCAGAGACATCCTTGCAACAACTGTGTAAGTTAGACCAATAATACCACTATATTACAAGTGGAAGGACTGAGGTCAATATATAGTGGCTTGCCACACTTGACATAATGGTGGCAGATCCCTGTGCAGAATTGAGTTTACTGCTAAACCCCAACACAGCACCAAGGGGAATATGTTCCCTTCTTCCAATGAGGCTCAATGACTAGAAGTAATATCCACTGTAGAAAATAATGCCTTTTTTAAAAAGCAGTTTTGGGACGGAAAATACAGACAGTGAAGCAGTTCAGGGCCTCTCTTCTGTCTGCCCACATGGCTCTTTCTTCCCACCCACTTTAGAGAGAATCTGGAAGACACAGGTTGGGTCTTGTATTGTGAAAGTGGTATCTGTAAGCAAGCTAGCAACTTGAAGTTTGCTGAATCATAATTACTGTATTATGCAGGCAAGCAACCAAGAGGCATGTTTGCCATTGTGAACTACCATGCCCAGATGGCTTTCCACTTGCGCAAGGATTCTCGAAGAGATTGCTGCTTCGAGCTGACCTCTCCTGGTAAACGTACCTATGAGGTAGGTGTGTCCGCCCAAATGGCCAGAGTTTCCAGCCAAGGAATTCTGCTTAGTGCTAGTTGAAAGGAGAGAGTGGAGACAATGGAACCCTAACCCCTTGGCCTCTGAAGACTCCTGTCATGAACCCCACAGTGCTGTCAGGATTGGGATTGGATTGGCAGGCTCTGACAGAAGAGGAGGGAGAAGCAAAGCTGTGTACAGGGACTGAGTTATGGGAACCAGGGTTGGAGGGGGTGGACTCCCCTTTCCACCCTGACTTCAGACACTTTGGAAGGGGAAGAAGGATGCCAGCTCTTCCTTCTAATATTCCTGAGGAACTTAGTGGAGGCTGGGGAGAGCTTTGATCAGCCAAGCGGATGAGTCAGCAACTGAACAGAAGGGTGTAGTCTTGTTGCCTAGAATCTGGCATTTGTAGATGAAAGCGGTAGATGAATGCCCTGAAGGAGCATTCACTTGAAATCTCGTCATTCCTACAAGACAAGTGAGTCTAGTACGTGAACGCACCATGCCAGGCCATCTTTAGCAGATGCGGTGCTGGGGTGCAAATACCCACCCAGCGCCCCCAAATTACCATGGATAGGGGAGGCTGCGAAGCTGCACACTGCCAGCCATCGAAGGGGGGGGGGACTCTCTCCCATGCCGCTGCAGGAGAGCAATCCCCGCATAGGCTTGGGAGGGAAGCTGCACCCCGCCAACCATATGGCTGGCAGGTATGCAGCTTCCCTCCCAAGCCTCCATGGGAGGAGAATGCAGCTTCTCCCCCAAGCCTCCTTGGGAGGAGAGTGATCCCCACAGAGCCTTGGGAGGGAAGCTGAATGCCCACCAGCCATATAGTTGGCGGGGCGCAGCTTCCATCCTAAGCCTGCAGGGATCGCTCTCCTCCCAAGGAGGCTTGGAAGGCATGCTGCGTGGTTGGCGGGGTGCAGCTGGTGGGCGTGCAGGGAAAGGGGAGGCCGCCGGCAAAGCCACACAGCTCCCCCACTCACTGGGGCACCCCTGAGAGGCCGGCGCCCTGGCGCAACGCACCACTAAGCCCTATGGGAAAGATGGCTCTGGTGCCATGCCTTGTCTTTAAAAGCTTGGTGAGAAGGGCAGAGAAATTAGTTGGGACATTTTCATCCCTTCCAGTTAGTTCTGAACATCTTGCACTGCTCCTGAACTCCTAAATCATGACTCCAGAGCACTGCATCAGCTGCCAAGCCTGTACTGTTAACTTGCCTGAATAAATATCTCTTTCTTACTTACAAGTAAGATCTTCTGTCTGCATGTGTTGGGTGGGAGTCAGGGCAACTCCCAGTAGAGGATGTCAGGACTGGGTTTGGGCCTCCTCCTGCAGTACCCAAGCCATTTTCTCTTCCTTACTTGGCTACAAAATCTTATCAATCTGACCTGGAGACTACTTTTTATATATGAAAATTTGACTGCCTTTGAGCCTCTTCCACACTATTCACTCTGATCACTGTTAAAATCTGGAAGAGAAAGGAGAGGAGAGGCCTTCCTCTCTCCTCAGGCCAGTGTACTTTTGACATTTACATAACAAATCCAATCAAAGCAAGAACCACTGTGGACTTCATTTGAAAATACCTTCACACTTTCCTCCTCCCACTCTAAGCTAGCAAGTTTGATTCATGTCCTCTCCACAATTCCTTTCCAAAACTGGAAAGGGAACCCAAGAGTTCTGGTTTTAGGGCTAACTTATATATCAGTTTATGTTTACAGCCGATTGACATGTGGAAAGATGGCTCAGGTTGACTTCAGCCCAGGAAAAACCAGTTTTAAGTGAATCAGACGCTACCCTTTGGTACTACGAGTTTGTTGCTATTTATCTCCTCACCCTCCCTGCACAGCCTGCTACTTAGCAGCTACCCACTGCTAGAAAGACTATCTGCTTGCCACCTGGTCATCCCTTAATATCCTGATCCCTCCTTCCTTCATTGATCCTTAGCTTAGGTTGTGAACACTCAGCTATAAGTCCACACACATACACTGCAGAAGTAGCTCCCCCTTCAAAGCACTGCCATAGATTGCCACCTAGAGGTCCCTCATGGTATGGCCAGCTTTGCCTCAGTCTCTTAACCGTTAACTCAGGCATAGGTAAACTCGGCCCTCCAGATGTTTTGGGACTATAACTCCCATCATCGCTAGCTAACAGGACCAGTGGTTAACTGGTACTGAGCACATGCCTACATTAACTGGTACTGAGCACATGTATGTTTTTGCATTGCATGTGTTTGAGGCTTCAGTGTCTACTCCTGGCCATGCCTACATGAGGACTCCCCTGCTGTAGTTGTTCGCAAGTTGATCAGGAGAGGTTTGTCTCCAGTTGTCATAAGAACATACGGCATGCTTTCAATATATTTACTGCCATTCATTCATTCAACTTTTTCCCTGACAGGGATTCAAGGTGGCTTATAGATAAAGCAGGTCTGTAATGGATCTTAGGACTGTGTCCTGTTGTTTGATTCTGCTTTTAAAATGCAGTAATAACTATGTTGAATATGAGCAGTGACAAGTTGTGCACCCCAACTTACTGCAATGATTTGTCTGGGGTTTGCAAAACAAATGGGGCAGGAGAATTCATCATGTGTCTTTGTGGGATTCCAAAATAACCATGTACTGTCAGTAGAACTCCACTTTATTTTATGTAGAAGAAAGAGAGATGGGACAATAGTAGAGATGAGGGGCATCACAAGACCAAAACATTACAATATATAGCTAATTTACAGGTGCATGCATATGATTTTTTTTATCACTTAGTGATTCAGCAGCCAAATGCATAAACTGCCAGATCTAAAAAGTGATGTGTTTTGAATGATGTTAGTGGGTAATATGGAACCTCTGTCTGTGATACATGCTTTTATGTATTCATGCTTAATGAAGTACTTGACAGGGGCAAACCCTGAAATCTTCCTTAAGTGTGGCTTGCACATGGAGTACAATCACCTGTAAATTAGTAGTTGCTACAGACCTTATGGCCGAAATCTTGCAGTGACTATATTGAATTCTTCCTTTGCAGTTTACAGCTGTTAGCTCTGCAGAAGCCATGGACTGGGTGGATCAGATCCAATTCCTGCTTAAGGGTGAGTAGCTTAAGAGGGAACAAATCCATATGATATAGGTGAGTGTGATTCCCACCTATAAAACTTGAGACTTGTTGACTTGCAGCTGAGGGCATGTACTGCTGTCATTGAAAAACACTGTGTTTTGAGGGAATATGAACTGATAGGAAGTTCTATCTGTAGTGGTTGCTGGCCCATTCACACATGCAAGACGTCAGAGGAAGACCTGCCTCCTGTGATGTTCCAGTGTAGCAATGCAGTCTCCAAAGTTGTATATTTTTCAACTGATGAGCATATATTTATGAGCCTAACTGTTATTTAGACTATGTCAATTAATTAGACAGGAATTGACTACAAAGGGCCAAACAGTGTATAAACTCCAGACTTCCAATCACCCTCCTTCTGTATTATTTACCAGAATCTTAGCTTTTGTGCCTGTGCTTTTCTGTTGATTTCTTACCCTCACGCAGAAAATCACATAAGCATAGTGGTAAGATTGTCTAAAAAGCTCACAAAACAAAAGGCAATCTTTAATTTAAAGAAGATCCCAAAGTAACGTTTCTGAAACCTTTAATATTGTTTTGAAAGGGAGAAGGCAACAGTTCTTCTACTCATTTAATTGCTAATATTCACATTTGTGTCCTCCTTTCCTGGCAAAAAGCAGTTTCCATCAAGGTTATCCCATTTTATCCTTGCAGCAAATCTGTCAGCTGGATTAGGAAGAGAGATGGTGATTGGCCCAACTCTACCTGACCACTTCCGTGGTCATGTGACAATTCGAACATCTTCTAGGTTGAAGTCCAATGCTTTATAAATCCTGGGGAGTTCAGAGGCATGCACACACAGTGACACACTGAAAGAACATTTGACACAAGTTACATGGGCTTGCCCCATCTCTACTGCCTATGCATGGGGTGGCCACACTGCCACCTACTGTCCATATTTTAGGCCAGTACATAGGCTTGCCACGTATAACAATGTATGTAATAATAATAATAATAATAATAATAAATTTTATTTATATCCCGCCCTCCCCAGCCGAAGCCGGGCTCAGGGCGGCTAACAACAATAAAACAGTACAAAAGTACAACATAAACAACATTCTAAAATCATTCATTATAAAAATTAATTAAATAAAGCTCTTCCACAAAAGTGGGGAAACTGGCCCAGTCAGAGTTGCCCCCTTTGTGTGGAGAATCTCTACTCTACATGCACTCCATTGTTTGCTTATAGAGCCCCTTTAGACAACTAAATGTATGGATAAAATAGGTGTGTGTGCACTTCATGCATCACCAGGAAGCAGGGCTAGCCCCTGGGACCTCACAACACCTTCACACATTATTTTCTTCTATTTCCTCCATTAAACCACACTTGAAATTTACTAACCTTCCTGACAGGATCCTAGGTCATGTACGATGCGCAACCCAGATATGATAGTTCCTGTCTAGAGGTCCTACAATCTAGATAAAAATGGGGGAGGGCGGGGTGACTTGGTGAAGAGGTGCAAACAACATGGGGCTAGGGCCATTTCAGGTTTTGCTGAGGAAGTGTGTAGTGTGTAACACGGGACTTGAGGAAAGTTTGACAAAGAAGGGGAATATTCTCCCAGTCCTTTCCCCAGAAGCTATGAGAAATGGACTGGGAGAAGAAGCTATCTTGTTCTAAAGGCACCTACTGAAAATCACTGGCTGGTTACCCCTTAACACCCTTTAACTACAATGCCATGCTCACAATGGGAATGTTGAACAAGGAAACATTTTCCACCTTCTCTATCCTTGTTTGTGAGCGAAATGTGGGTCTTAATCCACATCAGTGTTTATATGGATATAAAACTAGGGGCTGCTAGTTCTTTCATTTTAATTAACTCAAAATTCATGTGTGTGATCTCATAGATGTTACGTAAAACAAAGTGAAAGTGTCCTGAGACTCAAATCCAAAGGATGCCTTCTTCTCCCCATCCCCTTTTGATGTTGTTGTCTATAAGGTGTTAGTGCTATTTGCTATTCCATATTTATTTATTTATTTATTGTTGCTTGTTTTGTGTGCCAGGATAATCTCCTAATAATGAACTGTGTGTGCATGTATGTATGTATGTATGTGTGATGGGTTAATTAAAAATTAAACTCACACTTGCTTTGCTGAAGCCACTTTCTGAGTTGCAAAGGATGTGTGCTCTCAAAGCACCCTCTTCTGGTCAGTGTGTGAAAGCAGTATTGATACTGGGGGATTTTTTTAAAGATGCTATGACTAACATTTTGTCAGCTTACATAAACTCATGAAGGTAGGAGTCACCAGAAAGCTGTCCCCTCTCAACTCCAAGGATAAATAATCTGCAAATCGTATCTGCCCACACATTCCAATTAGCCAAAATAATTCAGACAACAATAGGGGAGGAAGAAAGAGCAAATCACAGCAAGCAACCTGCTAAGCAGAGATCTCCAGAAAAGAAATGGCCCAAGAAGTATTGTCGTTTGAGGAGAGAAGCTCCAATACCACAGACTAGCTTGGTATAGTTGGAGAGGAGGGCACAAGATCCCCCCCCCCCCGAACATCTTTCTCCAATTGATTTGACCTCTGATCAATTGAAAGTGATGGTAAAGATGTTTGTTTTATTTTGTTCCAGGGTTCACTAGGCAATGGATGGGGAAATTGTGGCTCTCCAGATGTTGTTGGATTCCAGCTCCCATCAGCCCCAACCAAAATAGTCAGTTGTCATAGATAATGGGAGCTGGAATCCAACAACATCTGGAAAGCCAGAAGTTCCTCATCCCTGAACTAAGCAAATTGATCCTGTTCTGGAGCATATAAAGTAGTAATCACAAAAGAAAACTAATGCCTATGGTCATATGTACAATACTTCTCATTCACCTCTGATAAACCTCAGCCAGCTAGCACCACACCTCTGCTGACTAGTGTTAGGACTTTCAGGCTATATAGGGTGTGCTACTTTTTACAGCTTTAAACCTACCACCTCTCATTCTAGAAAAGCAGTGATGATACTCCCAGTTTCAATGTATAGGTTCACCCAACTGCTCTTATAGGGTAAAGAGGTTCCCACCCTGTCCCCTAGTGTGTGCGCAAACAGAAACTAACTTGATACTAATAAAGCCATGTTGCTGTGAACCGCTATGGGGGAAACTGCTGGGAAACACACATACTTCACTTTGCTGTTGTTGTTGTTATGGCAGAGATTAAGCTAGTGGAGAAACTGGGGCTTTAATGTTCAGGGTTTTTTGTTCTGGTTTTGTTTTTAAATTTGCCTGTTTCAATACTCTTTAAATGCTTTGTCAGCCTCCCTGAGTTTCAGACACTAGGATATTGTGGGATGGGGAGGGATACAGTCAAACCATGCTTCACTGAGACAAGAGCTGTACTTTCCAGGTCCAGATCTAACTGTCTTCATGGAAGCTTCATGGAAGAGGATAACTCAGGCATATTCAGAGCATTCTTGTTATGGCACCTGTTAGCTCAAATTAAGGGCAGAAGTTGGTTCTTCCGTCACTCGGGACACGTGACAAATTTAATAATCAGTCTTAACAAACCTCCATCAACATTCGCTCAGACCACATCTTGCCAGCTGAAAATAATACTGTTTACCCTAAGGAACACCAGCATCTAATTGTGCTGTCCATTTCCCTTTTTCTCTTTATTTTCCTCTTCCTTTGTGTGTCATGTATTTTCCTTCGTATCTTCTTCGCCCAGATATTAAGTCCTCAGTTATCCCCTGTGAGGAAGTCGAGGACGACGACAACAATATCAAAGAAGAGGCCTATGATGACATAGACAGTTTTGATTCCCCCAATGTGACACATCATCAGGATACCTCTTTGGATATGGAGGAAGATGAGGATGACAGACAGAGCGATGACTGCATTTATGAAGTTCTTCCAGGTTAGCAGGCTTTCCTTCATATAAAGCTGCTTTGTATGGCAACTCAAACCATTGGTCCATCTATCTGAGGCTGTGTGCACACCACAGTGTTAATGTGTATGTGTGCCGCACATTAGCGCCTTCGGTTGAACTCTTTCTCAATGCTCCCCATCCATAGTGGTGGGCAGTGCTTGATGTGATGTATTCCCACTATGTATTTTTGTCCCCCCCTCCCCACTTGCCAATTAGTACTTCTTCACACACCCGAGTTCCGGAAACCTAAAGGCCATTTTAGGCATATGGGCAGGTATTTGTTTACCTATGCGTGCAACCATAAAAATAAAAAAATAGACTCAAGTTTTCTGATATACCAGACTTGCACAAAACAATTGGGTTGTGGTTTTTTTAAGCATGTGTTACACACAGCCTCACTGGCAGCCCACTTAGTAGCACCAGGGCTAATGAAAATAAAGAATCGATGGGTGATAGGTGGCACCCAGGACAGTATCATTGCACGCTTCAAAAACAACAACAACCCACACTTTGCCCTTCAGTATATCCACAGTTGGGTAACAGGCAATTTTACGTTGCGTTTTTTCCTTACTGCATTATCCACAGATCAGAAAAGTTTGAATTAAATTGGGGCGGGGCGGGGCTTTGGAGTGTCAGCTGCCACTTGGATGAGGACAGTGTTGTGTGAACAACACCAGAAAACATGCACCCCTGAGATGCATTGGTTAGAGGATGAGCCTAAAGAGCTGGGCTGAGGGCCTAGGGAGGGAAGGATTCATACACATACCCAGTATTGCCCATTCTTACAGACTTCCAGAAAACAGGCTTGGACCTGTGCTTTCTAGACACAGGACAAGGGGAAGTGGGGATGAGCCCAAAGTGCTCATGCGATCTGTAACAATCTCTTCCTGCCCTTGTATTTCAGAGTACAGTGGTACCTCTGGTTAAGAACCTAATTTGTTCTGGAGGTCCGTTCTTAACCTGAAACTGTTCTTAACCTTAAGCACCACTTTAGCTAATGGGGCCTCCTGCTGCCACTGCGCTGCCACTGCGCTGCCACTGCACGATTTCTGTTCTCATCCTGAAGCAAAGTTCTTAACCCGAGGTAATATTTCTGGGTTAGCGGAGTCAGTAACCTGAAGCGTATGTAACCTGAAGCATATGTAACCTGAGGTACCACTGTACAAGAGTGCCCATTTGTCTAGAGTTCTTTTGTCTAGAACATAACTTCTGCCTAGAATACATTACTATGCAGATGAATTCCCATGTCAGTTTGCAAGTGAAAGCCAGTAGAACAGGTAGAATCAGGGGCGCCGACTTGTACCCCACATTGAGGGGGCCCATCGTCATGTGATATATCTCACCAGCGTGAGCGCTTGCCCGGCAGCGGCAGGGGATGCGAATCACCCTCTGCGCATCCTGCCAAGCATGCAAATGCTTGCCTGGTGGTGGCAGGTATGGCAGCCCCCTCAATATTGGGAGGGCTTGGCCCCCTCCCCACAAATATTGAGGGGGCTGAAGCCCCTTCCGCCACTACAGTTGGCACCCCTGGTTAGAATAGAAAACTCAACAATTTGCCTCAATTAACCAGAAAATATTAGTTTACCTGGGAAGAAAGAATAGCAAAATCTGGAAATTTCACATATTCTGCACTCATCACACAGTGCTTTTCTAAGTGCTGTGAAAACTGCAACTCCTGCTCCCACCAGACCACCCAAACCACCATGAGCAGGGATCAGCCACCATGGGCACATTGGTAACAAGTACCTGGTTTGGATTCTATCTGCTCAGCTCTCCAATTTCTTGAGATACATGTTCTGCTTTCTCTACCTTTTGCAGACCCTCCTACTTTTGTGTCATATGCAGCACACAAGTAGCGGGCAGCAAATTAATCAGAGCTGTAGTTGAGGAACCGGCATGGACTCTGTTCATTTTGTTTTTGTCATTTCATAAGGGGAAGGCAGGTTCCTTACCGTGCAGATTCAGTTACTTTTGAGGCCTGGCTGTGGAGATTAGATTTAAGAGCAGGAGTGTGGGATGGTAGAATTGAACTGTTGTGTTTGTTTGAAATCTGAGATTAATGGGATGATGAATTTTGTGTCACAATACCAAATACTATGCTTGCACAGAAAACCTGTGGACTCAAAAAATAAACAGCTTTGGATGTCAAACATCCCTTTGAGTTCAATCTGGGACTTACCATTACAAAAAGGGCAATACTTATCTTTTATTTTATTTACAAATTTACAAGCAGGATTCATTGGAAATATTAGACACCTACAAAGGGAGCAAAACTACTAATCCTGCATCACATTAGCAAACAAAGCAACATCCTAAACATCTGCAACTCCCCAGCTGATTCCAGTCCAGCTAGAGACCTGCGGGTATAGGGCAGTATACAAATTTAATAAATAATAATAATAAACAGAGAGCACTTTGTTTCTCTCTAGGTTGCAACCTTACAAATTGTTTATTTACCCCTCCTACTAGCTCTGGATGGGCATTGTATTCTAAAGGCAGGGGAGAGAGATTACCAGGCTATTAAGAAAAACATCCCTGGTCATTAAAAAACATTAGCCACCTTTTGTCAAGCCCCTGATTACCCATTAGTCTGTCAGGTGAAACCATAGTGATAGGGCCCATTCATGCTAATCAAGACAGCAAAACTCATAACACCATTTGATGTGAATAGTATATCCATTCACCCTTCTGTTCAGGTGTGGATGGCCAATCTGGGAAAACAGCCTAGCTTTTCACATTGCCTTTCCATTGTGCGTAATGTACACAGAGCAGAGCAGCAGATCTGCTCTACCAATCTGGCTTTTGCTACCTTCATGCAACAAAATCAGCATACGAGTCTCTGCAGATGGTCACCGAGAACAGTGGATCTACTATAATTGCTTGTGTACAGCAGGATCCCATTGGAGGTTGCATATTTTCAGCAGCTCTTTACATTTGAAACATTCCTACAGCACACAGAAGCTGACTGCTGGATCAGAATGAAATTTTGATGCTTCATTTCATTGCAGCCTTGTTTTTCTGTCAGACATGACTAAACGACTAAACAACGACGAAAGAGAGAGAGTGAACAGTGTTCAAACAGTTGAAATAGCCACATTTTTTCTATACAAATACACTAGAATGCACAATCCTTGTGTGCCCACAACTGTATTACAGAAAGGTACCCACAGAGCAAACTGCTGCAAATGACTTAAATAAGAGGCCAAAATTAAAAACAAAAGGGCCTGACATGAAGGGAAATTTCTTCTTGACTTTAAATATATTGATCACTCAGACCCTGAGTGAGCAAAACCCATCCAGCAAGATCCCTGACAAAGACTGAGGTGGGGCATGGGGGGATCAACTCCACCCAGCATCCTGTTCCTAGTTCTAGACCATTCCTGGAATAGGAGGAAGTCCCCAAGGTTATGCAGGAGAAAAAGATTAATGTTTCTCTGCTGGCAAGAGTGTCCCTGGATGGTGCAGCGTGTCTTTTCCTTGCTACTGGGGTCATTACAGTCAGCCTCCATACACAGTGACCTTCTGGTTGGAAAGCTTGAGTTGCAGATAAGTTTGAGTCCTGGCATTTCCTCTGCATGCAAACTGATCCCTCCCCAGATTGCAGAGGAAATCCTGTCAAGAGAATTGATAATGAGTGGCAAGCTTTCACATTGACATGGATGGAATGGGATACAAATCCAACCCAAAGATAGTTGTGCACAGCAAAGCATTATGTTCTGAATGAAGGTTGTATAGTGGCATTTGCGCTCTGAGAATTGGATGAGAAGGCAACTTCATCATCTGATCTTTTATCCTGTTCCCACTAGGGCTGAGCGATAACTGGTTTTCAATATCGCGATATATCACCAGCTAAATGTTGTGATATATTGATATATCACAATATCTGAAATAAGGAAAGAACTACACAGGCGAATAGGACAATGTCCTGGCAACTGCTACTACTACTTGCAGGCTGCCACTGCTACTGCCACCAGCTCCCGTCACCACCATGAGGCCTCACAAGTTGCCACTGCTTGTGCCGCCACTGCCAGGCCTTGCAGGCTGCTGCTGCTACTGCTGTCCCCTCCCACTGCCTTCATAAGGACTTGCAGGCCACCATGATTGTGCCGCCACTGCCAGGCCTTGCAGGTTGTCACCACTACTACCGACATGTACCATGGTTATGGCAAGCTGTTTCAGCCACTGCTGCTTCTGCCTCCTAGCAGGCCTGCTGATGGTCTGGCAGTCCCAGATTATTTGTATTCACTATGACTCATTGCTGTAGTTTGGATTGACCTAAATACCACCATTTGGTAGCCAAGCCCAAAAGCAAAAGTCCTGTTGGGATGCATTTTGGCTTGCCTGGTGATGAAACTGAGTGTGTGATGATTGATAATATTGTCATTTATCTGTTTTAGACCCCTAGCAATTGCAAGGACATTGTCCTGTTCACCTCTGTATAGTTCCAGCCTTACTTCAGACATTGTGGTAGATTGCAATGTTTAGCTGGTGATATTGTGAGGTTTAGCTGCTGATAACATTGCTGTGTTTAGCTGGTGATTTATCGCGATGTTGAAAACCAGATATTGCTTAGTCCTTACACACATTGTGATTTGTGATATATTGCCAGCTCAAATATTATGAAACATTATCACAATGTGAACTTTAAACCAGTTTTGGACAATATATTGATATATTGCCCAGCCGTAGTTCCCACCTATCTAAACACAGTCCCATCACTGTAGCTCACTGGCAAGGCTATGACTTATCAGAGGACAAGATTCATGGGCAAGACTGCTGAATCAGCTACATCACTAGAGCTTGAACAAAGGAGTAGGCAATAAAATAGATACACCAGCAATATTGTGGCTGATACCGTGGCACATATACCTGGTCCTTGTGGCCCCAACCTTCCTGGAGTCTTAGTTGGTGTGGGAAGTACTTCCATGCAAATATCTTCATGAGGAAGCAGGACTAGGATGAGGCAGTTCCATGGGAGCATGAGGCCTATGGGATAAGCAGGCAGCATCAGGTCCAAGGCAAGAACAGGATGTTGAACAGCTCCAGGTGGGGGAGCCCTCCTGGTTGGCATGGATCGTGTTCACATTGTCGCCTTAGAGAACATTGAACTTGTGCTTTTTTGATGTGTTTCACAGTTCTGGTTGCAGCTGTGTGTACACACCAGGGAATATTAAAAGGGCGGAAATATTTTAATTTATGCAAAGGTGTTCATACCTTGACTAGAGAAAAATTAGGAACAGCTTAAGGTCTTCAATCATTTTGAAGCTGGTTTTAGAATCAACATATCAACCAGTAGTATCTTAGAACAAAGGAAAGGATATTATGCATTTTGGATAATGTTGTGTGAACACAGAGTAAAAACCAAGCACTGGAAACACAAGGAGTGCACAGTAAATAGGAGTGTGAACACAGCCATAGTTGCCTCCTGAGACAGCTATAGAAATTGTTTTCTGTGCAGAGAGCTAGAACCAACTGAAACCTTATGTAGGTTGACAAGACCCAAAGTATGGAATGCTCCACCTCGCTGGAGGGACTGGCCAGCTGGTTAAAGTGCCCTCACCTTATTTTGTAGTCTTTACCTTTTGTGAGGAAGAGGAGAGAGAGATACTGCAGGGGTCTCATGAGTCAAAGAATGGTAACAGAGCTGTGTCTTCCAACTGGAAGGGCCCCAAATTACATTTGGATGGTTCTCCCTTGAGCACACAGTCTGAATGTCATTCTCATCAGAGTCCTTCATTGAGTAATGCAAGGTCTGTGGGTCATAATACCCTGTTCTGCAGTGAGAGCTCTTTGCATTATGGTGGCAGCTTCTAGCTGGATCCTTTGGGGTCCCTATTCTTTGGGTTGTGGAAATGACTTTGGGATGTTCTGTACTAAAAGGAATAGTGTAGGCATAAATGTTTCCCTGTCTTCAACTTGTTCTGTGGATTGGCCTTCCTCAAAGCAGTTCTTGAGTTGATTTCATGATGCAAGAGGTCTGGTTATCCTTTCTGATTCCGACACTAGGCGGTGATAGTTGCACCTTTGCAGGAATACAAGGTATTGCAGCGTATAAGGTACGGGTAGAGAAAGATTGCCAAATACAGAGCTATTAGCAGCTGCATGTGTTTTAGTAGCTTTGCGCTAATACTGATGCAAAATGGTCCACTTAGGCATGCGCTGAAGTTAGAGTGGGAGAGATCAGTCTGCTTGTATTCAATGCCCATTTTCAAGTGTTCTGTCATAAAATGTTAATTCAGTCAGTTTTGTCCTTTTTCTACGTTAAACTATTATTATAAAAAATTGCATAAGAATTTGCATTTATATACATATTTAAATATCTTCACAAAATATGCATTTCTATTTTATTTCCAAATCCATGTTTTAAGCACAGTTTTTGAGGTGAGAAAGTGTATTTGGAGAATTTTGTACTTCAAAATTTAGAGTAGTGCGAAAAGTAATTTGTTCTGATTTACACATTAGTCCAGGAGGATGCAGATCAGGCCAGATCACACCAGAATTCCTTGCTCTCCTGCTCTCTCTCTCTCTCTCTCTCTCTCTCTCTGCACAACTCTCTCTTCAACTAGAGTTGAAGCTCTGCTGGAGGCTGGAGGAAGCACAGGAAAGTGGCTGCTGCTGCTGTGCTACCTCCAACATCAGCTGTTAGGTGAGGAGGCTGAGCAGCCTAAGCAAAGCCCTGCTGTGCCCTCAGGTCTCTATGGGGCTTCCTCTGCCCTCACTGACATCCTCTTCAGGCTCCAGGGAAGGTCTCCCCATGAGCCACAAGGACTCCAGCCCTCTGCTGCCATTTTTTGGTATGAGTCTGTCTGTCTGTTTATTTCCCGGAACTGCATGTAAGTAGAACATGCTTAAGTGGGGGAAGATGTGCGCCTGTACTATATCAAACAGTCTCAGCATTTGTTAGATTAGGGCAAAAGAGTGTCACCATATAATTTCTAAAATGAGAGGAAGACAAGGCACTCTGAACCTGCCTCAAGGCAGTGACTTCCTTGTTGCCTCACATAGTTTCGAGAAGTGGCACAGATCTAGGTCTGGAAAACCCCCAATAGTGACTTGGCAGGGGGAGATTCTCTGTTTCTTCCCCCCAGCATCCTGTCCACCTCCATCTTCAAGTTCAATGATTCTGAAAGCTTCTGAAGCCAAGTCTCTGTGTAGCTTGCAGCTAGACATTCAAGCCATTTTCCCCCAAGTCTCCCACCGATGTAGTGGAGCAGGCCTGCAATAGGGGCAGATCCTCCAAGGAGCTGTGTTTTAATGTTGCAATTTGATTCAATTTTCCACTCTATAAAATTACCCATCATTGTTCGTTGCCTCCTAACAGACACCTTCACTCTTAATTTAACAATCCTATCGAATTCTGCCTCGGAAATTGGAAAAATTTATCACCTGTGAAATTTTATTTTTCCTTGGTTGTATCTGTTTTTGTAGAACTTCATTAGCGACGATGACTTGCTGAGGAAATTATCTTTCTCTCTCTCTGTCTCTCTCCTTCCTCTATCCCAGTCTCACTTCCTTTCATTCTTAAAAAAAGAATGAAAGAAACACTCAACCACAACTGAGATTTTTATTTCCATAATAAAAAAGAACAACAACAGCCCATACTTCACACAGACAGACAGAAAAAAAAGAAACAAACAAAACCTCTGCTGAATTTTCACAATTGCCACATTGGTTCAGATCAGTAGTTTATTCTGCACAATTTCCTATCCCCTGATGGTGTGGTATTTTAGTTACCCAAAGGAAATTCACAAGAAGGGCATGGTGGTAATTTCCAGGACCTTGTGTTGGTGTTCTGCACCTGGTAATTCAGGAATGGGGAACCTATGGTCCTCCAAATGCTGTTGAACTATAATTTCCATCACCCCTGAGCATTAGTCATGCTGCTTGGGATTTGGAGATCCATAGGTTCCCTATTCCTGAATGTCATTGTGCTGTCATTGTGGCATTCTAGCCATCACTGCGCCTTGATTGGCTGCTTTGGTACACGGAATATACAGGGATGTTGTTGGTGGCTGCCCACTTTTCAATCACCTGACAACACAGGATGCCCAGTAGGGATCCCGGCCCAGCTATAGCTGCAAACAGTGCCAAATGCAAACAGGCACACTTGCAAAGATGCAATCTACTTTCAGTAGACATTGGATTCTCTTGGGAGCTCCTGAGTAGATCCAACCTCAGCAGCATGGCTTACATTTGATGCCAAATTTAAACAGCACCAAATGCAAGCTGTATTTGGAAAGGATCAGTTGCAAGTGAAAGCTCCCCATTGTTTCTTTGTGGCTGCGGATTACCTGATCCTGACATCAGGTGATTGACAGGGGTGTGTGGCCAGTGGGAAATACCATCTCACGTCAAATTAGGAGACCTGGGAAGTATAATTTGTTCCATGGCCAGCGATCCCCAACCCATGGTTTAGACTGTTGGAGGGAAATATCAAAAAAGAGCCCTGTGGACCTTAAGAACTTGGACATTTATTATTAAATAAATTTCTATGCCATACAGTCTTCTGGTGTTTGCTTGTAGTCTGTCTTTAGCAAATAGGGGTTTATATCTGGACTCCATTCCTCTTTGAGGAATTGTATGCACTGAGCAGGTTGCCCAGTACAATGTAGAGGTGGGTTAGGGTTAGGGTTAGATTATGGTTTTAACAGATGCTTGGGCAATAGGCTGAACTTGTGGAATACAAGTTTAAAAAGTGGCATGATTGCCGCACCAATACGATATTTAAATGCAATGCATGCTTGTTTTGCAGTCTTAAACTGGTCTTTTTCTGATACCTTACACAGGAACAGTCCTTTGTGATACAGACACACACATATTATGGGTGGGCAAGAGTGAAGGGAGTCAGGTTGGAGGGCATATTGAGTCTGTTTTTCAGCCTTAGTGTGGAAGCCGGACCAGTGAGCAGTTTGCTGGCAGCACCTTCCTGAGTTAAAACATGAATGGATTCTTTCCTGAAAGCTTCCATCCATCAAAAGCTTTTAGGGGCACTGTGCAACTGGGAAAGCCTGGCATTTAATTATGATATTAATGTTTCAACTGCAATCCTTCAAGTTGTCGGCCTTGGATTCCACTCTTTCAGCCTGCAGCCAAAGCCCTGACTGAGGCAACTTAAAACTTGCACCCCTGCATTGTACACGACAACCTGCTCAGTGTATAGTTTAGCAAAGAAGAAGAATCTTACCTCCTTATCCTTCATTGTGGGAGGATCCTAGCACACATACTTTGTATGCAGAAGGTTCCAGGTAAAATCCCTGGAAGTCTTTGCATAAAAAGCATATCCAGGTAGAAAAGATCAGGTAGCAGATGAAAGAGTCTCTGTCTTAACTCCTGGAGGGCTGTTCTCTGCCAGAGTGGGCAGCTGCCTTCTACAGATGCTGGCAATTGAATCTGGAAACCTTCTGCATGCAAAACATGCACCCCGCCATTGAGCATTGTCTCTTCCCAGAACAGCATACAATGACTACGTTGGTGGATGCATACCCTAAGTAGGAATGGTTCACACATAGACTACACCCATGGCTTGGTGTCTGGTGGCTTGGATTGCTCATCGCTTGATGCCTTGCAGCTGATTGTAGCAATAGAAATGATTGAAAAGTACTGTATTTATGGCAACATGGAAGTTCTGGCTATAGTGTATATTATTTGTTGGTGCATTCACCTATGCAAACTGTTGCTTCTTGTGTTGCAGTCTTTGAGTGATGACTTCTCATGTGTGAACCAGCCCATTGCTCATAAATATCACTATTATCAAGTTATGCATCACTAGGGCTCATTTGAATCAGGGTTCTTCAACACTTAGCCTGGAGCTTGGCCTCTGGCTTTTCTCAAAATTGCAGTCTTTAGTCCAGAAATTTTAGCTCTCACCTCAGGTGTTTGGTGGCCATTTGTGGTGGTTCACAGTGCTAAGGCAAAGGTACTTGGTACATGTGCTAGGCTAGGCATTTCTTACTATGCATCACATCCAATAGCTGAGCCCTTTTGCATGAAAAAGAGTTTCTCGAGCTGGAAGTCCAGCTGAAATTAAGTCCTGCATACTTCTTCTGGGAAGACAGGTTGGACTAGAAAACTCTTGGATAATTTTCCAAGTTCTTTTTTGTGTCACACTTCCTTTTCTTTACCTTCTTTGATTTCAAAACAATGCAGAGAATACATGGAGGCAGCTGAGGAGATGTTTCTGGTGAAATTTGGCTCTGTTTGGGGCCAGGGACTTAGACCCAGCAAACTGCCCTGAACCCATTAAGAAAGCTCTGCTAATGCAGTTTGCACAGCAGCCTGAGATGAAAAGAAGAGTGGAGTTTCCAGTAAAGCAGAGAGAAGGCGAGACAGAAGAATCTCCTTGGGGGAATGTCTGGGGTTCACTCAGCTAAACAGCTTTGCTGAGCAATTTGAGCTGTTGGCAAGGGAGGGCCAAATGCTCACTAACCTTGTTCAAGGAGACAAGGAATTTGATGGGCAGTTTTCTAACATGTTAAGGATTCTAAAACTTAAACCTGGAACCTCATAACCTGACGTAACCTAGTGATCTCTTTGATACTATCTGTGCAACTTGGACCCTGCTGCTGGTTGTATGAAGCCTCTGGATTCTCCAAGTTTTTCCATTATGTTTTACAATCATGGGAAATTCAAGTGCCTTTTCTTGAGACTCTCTTGTGAAAATGACCAAAGTGTAAAAAATAAAAGATGCAGTAAACACTACCTTTGAAGGTCTATGTGTGCTCAGATCTTGGACCCTCTTCAGGCAAAGAAAACAGAAGGGATGTTCACCATGGGCCCAGCAATTGGTAGTTAGTCTAAGGGCTACAGCCTTTTGCCCTTGCTTGGTTGACAGAACACTCTGCCTGCTGTTCTTCTGTGTTGGATAACTGTCCTCAGGGGCCCTGGAAGGGAGAATTCCAGTACTGAATTTGGGTCTGGCTGTTCAAGACCCCGAAGTCATTGACTGGCTGGATGCAGAGGAGTGGTCAGAGGCACCAGCTGGCAAATCCCCAGGAGAACCCCCCAGGAAAGAAGGCTCAGAGCCAGGGGATTGGTGGTGGGGCAATGATGAGTGGTCAGAGGGAGAAGTAGGAGCAGAGTGGGAGGAGGAGGCATTGGAAGCTGAAGAGGCAACAGGGTTTAGTGAGCAGGAAGAGGCGGTGGCAGAGAGTGGTTCAGACTCAGAGGCAAGAGAGGAGGTGGGGCCAGGAGACAAAGATGGGGCAGGCTGTGTAAGAATCCAGGCAGTTTTCCCCTCCTGCTGTGACCAGCTCTTCTCACCGTGGTCTCCCAGAACACAGAGAAAAATTAAGAGGGCGGAGCAAAGAGAGGCAAGATGGCAGAGCTTTAGGCTTCTAGAGAAGGAACCAGGGTAGGAGCCTTAGAGAGCGGTGGGAAGGCAGGGACCTTTAGTCCTCAGAACTGCCTCATTGGGGCAAAACCTACTG
Organism: Podarcis bocagei; assembly: GCF_964188305.1. NCBI lineage: Eukaryota > Metazoa > Chordata > Lepidosauria > Squamata > Lacertidae > Podarcis > Podarcis bocagei. The sequence goes on from NC_138138.1 coordinate 23,116,774, forward strand.
AGAAGAGTTGCTGTGTTCATTAGGCATGTGCTGTTTTGGTTTCTTTGAATAAAGAGTTAACTTCACTGACACTGTTATTTTTTATTGCTGACCTGCTCGTGACTCTGGCTCCTGATACCCAACCTAGCCCTGCAGGTTTCCCATAACCAGGCCTAGGACCAATAGCTGGCATCTTTGGGAGCTGCTAATGGCACACTCCCAATGCAGCCATTGGTCTAGGCCCATTTCCCATCAATCTTTCAATAAAGACTGCATCTGCCATTATATTTGCTCATAGCATTCTGAACTGACACTACATCACTCCAGAGCATTGTGGGCAATTACAGTGGCATACTTCAGGGTACATTAGAGAAGAGCCAATAAACATGGAAACAGATAGGTAGGGATGAACCAGAAGATCCACCGGGGGGGGGCACCAGAGAACCCCCTCAAACCAAGAGCCAGTTCTTGCCCACAAGAAGCTTTTAGAGGCTGCTGCTCAATTCTCAACCATGTGAATCCATCTAACATATTGTTTGTTCTCTTCCTCCCTGTTTTGCTGTTTATTGCTTTGGTCGTTTTCACAAACAACATTTGGATTTTTGTAGTGTCTGTAAATCAAATGGTAAAGCCACAAGGGTTGGTCATATGTGGATTCATTTTGACATGGTTCTGGCTGGGGCTGATGGGAGTTGAAGTTCAAAACATATAGAGGGCACCAGGTTGAGGAAAGCTGTGTTAAAAGAATTGCTTAATAGTTCTGATGAAGTTCTCATCTATACTTAGTCAGTTGCCTAGATGGGAGGCCTCCCAGAAACCCCTCTATGTACTGCCAAGGGCTCCTTAGCAGATGATCATGATGCAGACCTAGCAAATACATGAACAATATTGAGAAACTCAAAAGAAGAATGCAACGGGAAGTTCTCTTGCATAAGCTCCATTGAAATGTGTGTGAGATTTGCTGAATTTTCTGCTAGATTGTAGCCCCCTTCTGGTCTCCCTTACATTGAAAGTGTACTTATTGTACATATTATCCTTCAGGTTTCACCCTAAACACATGTGCTATTTCTAGAGACCTGCTATGCTCTAAATAGTGTCCTCATGGCTGCAAGGTGGTACTGTGGCTTGCCCATAGCACACAGTTCAAAGCTGGAGGAAGGAGTTCTTGATATATTTAGAAACTGCAGAGAAGCAGTTGGTGTTTGGTGGTGTTGTTTTAAAACAAACTACAGTCATACCTCGGGACATGGGTGGCGCTGTGGGTTAAACCACAGAGCCTAGGACTTGCCAATCAGAAGGTCGGCGGTTCAAATCCTTGTGACGGGGTGAGCTCCCGTTGCTCGGTCCCAGCTCCTGCCCACCTACCAGTTTGAAAGCATGTCAAAGTGCAAGTAGATAAATAGGTACCGCTCCGGTGGGGAGGTAAACGGCGTTTCCGTCTGCTGCTCTGGTTCACCAGAAGTGGCTTTGTCATGCTGGCCACATGACCTGAAAGCTGTCTGCAGACAAACGCCGGCTCCCTCGGCCTATAGAGTGAGATGAGCGCACAACCCCAGAGTCGGTCACGACTGGACCTTTACTTTTACCTTTACAGTCATACCTCAGGTTGAAGTAGCTTCGGGATAAGTATTTTCGGGTTGTGTGCTGCGGCAACCCGGAGCGCATTACTTCCGGGTTTCGCCGCTCGGACATGTGCAGATGGTCAAAATAACGTCATGCGCAGAAGCGGCGAATTGCCACCCACGCAGACGCGGGTTGCGTTCGCTTCTGGATGCGAACGTGGCTCCGGAACGGATCCTGTTCGCATCCAGAGGTACCACTGTATTTTTTGTATTGTAGTCGCTCAGTGTGCTGATTGTAGATATGGGTGCTCCTGAAGAACAATCATGTGAGGTCCGAAACATTCTCTAAATGGTGTCCCTTGGCTTAGATCTCCCAGAGTGAGCTTGAATGTAATATGCATGGCCTTTGCCATTTTAGAGGTGATTCCTGCTGCCTCTGCCACAAGTAGGAAAAGGTCTGCCAGGTTCAAGAGATGGTTGAGGGCTGGCAGCAGCACTCTTTTAGTTTGGTCAGCATGAAGCCTGAAAAAACTGGCCTAACCCTTCCACTGTTCAGCGAAGGATGAGCAACCCTGTGTTTTCCATTTACTCTCTTTATCACATCATAGCATTGCCTGGAAGGATATTAATCGAGCTTTGATTGTTCAATTATTGTTAGGGTTTTTCCTCTACTTTTCTCTGTGTGTGCATTTTTTTAAAAGTCATTGTAATAAGTTAACATTTACGGTTCTCCTTCACAGATCCAGAGAGCAGGCAAGGGGTGGGGGTGGGGGTGGGTGGGAAAGGCACTCTCAATAATTTATTTTAAAATCAATGCTAATGAGGTTGTGTCTCGTCATTGGCCTGAGTTTTACAATCAAGCCTGATTTATTTAGAAAAGATCTTTGGTGCCACTTTCCCATCTAACGGTGGGGGTGGAACAGGGCAGGGAGAGCTGTTTCTGTGACCCTCCAACTTCAGATCCAATTCTAAATTCACAGAGGGATGAACTGACCAGGTTTGCATTGATTTGAATGGAGAGTAAGAGACAGCTGTGCCCCAGACAAAGTGGTGGTAGGGAGAAGCTTGGCTTCCAGAAAGTGCAGCATGGCAGGTTGTCCGGCACACTTTGCACTAATTCTATGATATTGGCAAAAGATCTGTTTCTGAGTCTGACCAGCTTTGCATCTGATCTTCTGTCAGCTATCTTGTTTTGTTTACTGAGAACTAGAGCTCTGTGCCCCAGAGGCGCTAGATTTTATACTACAACCAGAATTGTCTTCCGGGTTTAAATTTCCTTATGTTAAACAAACAAATAAACGAGAACCAGAATTCGGCCTCCCAAGTGTTTCAGTTTTCATTTTTAGAAGCAGGCTTCCAGGCCTTGAGACTTCAAACACAGGCTGGTAACATTTTGATGGGACTGAATGGAGCTGCTCTTGGTCTTAAGTGGCTCATGAAAGTGATACCTTAATGTTGGGCATCCCACAAGTGGAATAATGTTTGTGCACAGTAACATACATACCTTCAGTTACTGCTGGGGAAGAACCAGTTCTTTATGCCAACACAGCTTTTATCTTGTGAATACAGATGTCTGTTTGCTAAGTGATAAAATACCAGCTTGTCTTCCCATGTGATGGGGAATTTTTTTTGCCACACATCTGCACTTGATCAGCAATCTTGGAAAGAGGCAGCCTGATAATTCTGCTTACTGTCCTTGGTGGGATGATACAGACAACCAGCTTACCAAGTGGTTAAATTCATCCTGTGTTAAGTTATCACTTGGCAAATGATAACTATCTGTATTTGGCCTCTGTTTTCCTGTTAGTCTCTTAACCCATACTGCCTTCTGGAATGCATTCCCCCCTTGTGCTAAGTCCGTCCTTCCGCATCCACACGCATACAGCCCTCCTCCCTTTTCCTCTTCCCATGGCCTCCATCATCTCCTGACAGTGTGTTTCATTCATTGTCTTCTCTTTAGTGAGACCGGAGATACTTGTCAAAGCTAAGGAAGCTTTCCCGCTTGTGTTATGCTTATAAAGTGCCATGTAAATTTATGACGCTATAACAAGTGATTGCTATTACTGCCTTAAATAACAATTGATAGGTTTATGGGGCATATTTTAAAATACTACCTCCCTCTGCTAGCAGGTGATAACCCATTTTCCTGTTCTATATGTTAAGCTTTCGCATGTAGGTTGTTGTTCCCGAACAGCATAGGGATGAGTGCCGATTCTAACGTTGCTGTACTGACATGTTGCCACTGAAATTTTCTTCTGTATGGTCAGGGTTCCACGTGGCTGTGGAAACATCTGAAATGGCTTGCCCAAACTGCCTGATAAGTAGCCAGGTGGTCATTGATCAGGAAGTATGGCACTTAAATGGGTTCTTAACCATGCCAAGCCAAGTACAAATGCAGACAATGTCACGGTCAAATGGGGAACTCGACTATGCAGAAGTGAGTTTTGGCAGTAGTGACACCTGAATTAGACCATTGGATTGCTTCACTCTTAACATTTGTATGTAGTGTTGGCATTAATATAATGTATGTTAATATGTGGCTTTGGTAGGAGAGAGGTAGGAGAGCTGTTTTCTCCAAAACTTGCTTTAGGGCAGAAGATACTTGTGATTTCCAATGCAGTGAAGCTACGCTCAAACTACCACCACCACACCTAAGATGTTACTTCTGTTATAGCTGTAAGCCAGCCAAGGTTAGAATCAGTTTAGTGAGATAGTTGAAAAGAGATCAGAAGAGGCTTTTCAGGGGTTTGCATTATTTCAAAACCACACATAACCTGTTTGACCAGGGATAACTGTGGGGCAAAATAAATGGGTTCACACACCATGAGAAGTGAACTTTCTTAGAGAGTATTGTCTGTCATAGTCTCTAATAAGCTCATAGCAGAAGAACGATTTGAACCAAGGACTCATCCTTTTCACAAGTCAGTCTATTAACCATTGCCCTGCTTTAACTCTATGAAGTCATCACAGATGACTTTTTAGCATGTAAATAAGCAGCCAGTGGGCTGTGGTAGTAAACAGGAAGGATGCATATCCCATGCCGGCTTTAGGGCCACTTCAAATGTTGCAAAATACTTAAAACAGGAAAACAAGCCTGCAACTGGTATATTCTGTACAGTGGTACCTCGGGTTACATACGCTTCAGGTTATATACGCTTCAGGTTACAGACTCCGCTAACCCAGAAATAGTGCTTCAGGTTAAGAACTTTGCTTCAGGATGAGAACAGAAATCGTGCTCTGGCGGCGCGGCGGCAGCAGGAGGCCCCATTAGCTAAAGTGGTGCTTCAGGTTAAGAACAGTTTCCGGTTAAGAACAGACCTCTGGAACGAATTAAGTACTTAACCCAAGGTACCACTGTATAGTGATCTCACACTTGGGTTTATTGCTGCTTGTAGATAATGAACAAACATAGGGAGTATTGCTGACCACAGTGTCTCTTCAGTTGGAAAATACATTTATGTGTATTTGCTAGATGTTGCCATCTACAGAGGGTGCGTGGTAATGCCTACATGAGAATTCTTCCCATATAAGAATTTTGCATTATAAAACATCTCTCAGAAGGCAGTGAGAGTTACCTAGTCATCTTTGTGAGGGCTAAACCAGACATGATGCAGGAGGTCTGTGGTGGACTGGGGGGGGGTACTAATTAGCAGCCTCACACTGTTGCTTTGAAGTTGAGGGAAGTAGAACTGCAGGAGGATTGGTTTAACCACATCCTCCCATCCCATTTCCCTGATTCAAATTCCTTTACGCTGAAACTGCTGTTAGCTCTGTAGAGCATGGAGGGAGGGAGACAGGTACCACTTTCTAAAAAGAGCAGCAAATAATTTTAGCCGCATGCCTGGAGCTGAGGCAAACCATTCAGTCTGGTAGCTGTACAAGTGTTGTTTGAATTGGGGGGGCAGGAATGGTTGAAAACTTTCGCAGCTGTTTCTAGGCTCCTCTGTGTGTACCATCATAGGCTTTCTAAGGTTGTATTTATGGGATTGGTTATGATCTGAGCAGAATCCTCTTAGTCTCTTCAGGTTCCAGGTCTGAATATCTGTGCCTCATCACATAATGAGCATGTGGCTCTAAAGCCATAATCAGGTTGTCTCTTGTCCCCTGAAGCTGTCCACATAAAATATCCTCTGCAGGCCCATCCCAAGACATTTTGCTGCCCAGAGGAAAGAACAGAGTTGTATCCACTCCCATTCTGTGTACAGAAGCTGACAGACTTTGTGTCAATCGAATCTTCCCTTTACAATGGCAGTGAGAGAGCACCCTCTACTGTACCTGAGGGCAGCAGGCTAGTTTAGGGGATGTGGGGCAGGTCATGTGGCCCACACAATTCTGCCTTTCACCACTTTTCTGCCACTGCCCGCCTCATAGCATCATGTGACCTGACTGCTTAATGGTAGGGCCAACCCTATATTCTGTTGCTGCCTTGTACCATCACTGCTATGGCAGCAGAGTTTTAAATATTTTATTTTATTTTATATTTTATTGATAAAATGGAGTCTCTCTGCAAATGGATGGCAACATACTTAAGAAGTTCTTGAGGATAAAAAAAAGCATCAGTGATGGACGTTCTGATAGCAAATGAAAAGGTAAAGATCTAGTGCTAGGTAGAATTTTGCTATCCTAATCTTGCCCTTTTTTTGTAGAACTAGATGCCAAGGCAGAGTCATGGCACAAATTATGCACTGGTGCTCTGGAGCACATAAGTCAGTTACCAAGTACTTTGTTCCATTGTTTTTTTAGAAACATCCCCCCCCCTCCACATGCAAATAGTGATGGGCAGTCACAGATGTTTATATTTGTTTTGTGGTTATTTTTAAAGCTATCTTGGGTCTAAAATCCAGATTATAGTATAATTTTGCAAAATTAGTTTTCTGGCAGAAACTGCTAGATTTACTTCACTTTTTATCTCATTGTAGATGATGAACTTGGTTTGTCCACTTCAGATGGCAGAGAAGATGCTGGAAGCATGGAGAAGACAGGTAAAAGATAAAATATCAGTTTGGAACTGCTTTCAGATCAGCATGCATTACATCATCGTCATCATCACCACCATAATTGCAAGGTGTACACCAAAGAAACAAAACCATATTTGGACACACATATATTACACAGGTCCACACACAAAATTTGGCTGCAGCTCCTTGTCAGTTGTATACTTGATGACAAACCTGGGTCTGCTGCCACATTATATATAGAACAGCCCTGAGTCAGCCTTCTTTTACTTTCTTCCTTGCAGTAAGAACCACAGGCAACCCAAGCTGACAGTGCTTGACTGAAATTGCCATAGATACAGTACAACTTTCAAACATGAATCATATTCAGTACTGATGGCCTTTGAGCTTGTTAATTTTCTAAGGGTTTGGGAGGCTACAATGTGTTACTCGGCTAGGCACTGTATCTTTTTCTCAAATCTAAAAAAAAGAGAAACATTTAGAGTGCCATTTCTTTCTAACAATTACTAGCCTTTGTTAGATTCAGGTAGGTAGCTGTGTAGGTCTGACGCAGTCGAAATAAAAAAATTAAAAAATGTCCAGTAGCACCTTAGAGACCAACTACATTTGTTAGTTAAAGTGTAAATTCTCTTCCCCTAACATCCTTAGTGTACACTTAGTATACACCCTTCCCCTAGCATCCTTAATAGTTCACCTATGTTTGGGGGCAACATATAGACATGCTGACATTTAATCAATCAATTAAAACCTGGATCATTAATTGTGTATGTGCGTGTCACACCACATGCATCAGTTGACACTCCTGTCTTGTAGCTCTGCTGGAATCCTTGCAGGAAAAGAATCTAAAGGAATCTCAGAGAAGGCAAATCCAGTGGGACACCTCCACGCCTTCCAGGGGAATGCAGTTGTGGGAATTGTACTCTTTATACTGATCTTCATCAAGCAGTCCAAAATTTATGCTTCACCATCCCTACAAAGCAAAGCACATACCCTGATGGTGAGGAGGAAACACACCTTTCCCTGGCCATCAGTCCAAATTAAGCAAATTGAACAGATGTAGAATTTCTTAATCCCAAGATAGGAAATAGGCCTTTCATAGTGTAAAATTTAAATACAAAAGATGAAAGAGGAATACGGCGCACCACTCCTCCATCCTTAAATCTATAGTGGGTTAAGATTGACAGATCAAGGATGTTTACTTCTATCAGGCTGCCTAATTTAGCATCCAGTTCTTGGCTGCTGTTTTCCCCCCAAGTGCAAATGCTTTGAATATTCCTACTTCCCTCACCCCTCCTTGTTCAGGAAACAGGTACCAAAAAGTCTTTGAGAAGGAGCCAGGCTCGTAAAACTTGGGCAACAGATGGGCGGAGGGGAAAGAGAATTGTCAGGAGTGAGGAAAGCAAAAGAGGAAAAGCTTATGGAAAAAACGAAGGAGGAGATGGATACAGACCCAGTAACAAAACAAAGGCAGGGTGAAAGGAGAGTCACAGTTACCAGCGCCAAGAGGAAAGGAGAGCAGGGAAGTTCTGTAGACTGGAAAGTTTGCCTTCTCAGTCATTACGCCCAGCCACCACAGGCTGCCTGCTCTTCCAGAGTGCTCAAGCACCTTCATTCCCACCCTTGCTTTTTCCTTGAGAATTGAAGCCATGCAGGATCTGCGCAGAAAACCTGTTTCCTGGATCAGTCCTGTCCCACCTACCCACCAGCCCACTTGCTTCTCTCTCTGTTGGAATGTAAGGGCCCAGTTCAGGAAAGAAGCACTTAGGCAGAGCTGCTTTGAGCTTCCTGCAGTTCTGGGTGTTGTCTTTTTGTCTGCAGCGCAGGAAACAGCAGTGTTCTAGTAAACTGTATTTTGTCAAGGCCACTAAGATGGTATTCCCATTTCCAACATTTTAGAAGCATCTTAGAAGAAGCACTATTGCAGCACTTATTTCCAAAGGAAATACTGGGGCTCACATCCCCCAGAAGCTATTAGAAGCTATGGCATGGGAGCAAGAAATTCTGACCCTTTAGCTGAGATGTGTGATGAAGATTGGCTGTGGTTTCCTCCGTAAAAGAGCAGATTCACTCTTCACATGCTCAGTCGTGGATGCTCTGTATGATTGCTTTATATTTTTCATAGCTGAATGCTGGCACTGAAAACAGTTCTTGGAGCTCAGCTCTTCCTTAAAATAAAACCTGCACTATTGAATTCAGCTAAAAATGCTTGGTTACACACACACACACACACACACACACACACACACACACACGCTCCCCTACATCCATTTTAAAAACGATTTTAATGATTTCTAACTAATATGCTTTTATTGTTACTTTATTATATTCATGTAAATCACTATTAAGTGAAGGGAGGAGCACTATATAAGTAAATTATTATAATCATTTTATTTCTTTTTGTACCAAATGTTTCCTTAACAATGGCTTTCTTAATATACAGATCTTAGCTATTTAGCAGCTCTCTCTTTTTAACTTGTGAAGGAGTTTCTGCAGACGGCGCTTTTCAACTAGCTTGCTAATCAATGTTACCTAAAGCAGGGTTATCCAGATGCTGTTAGACTCCACATACTATCAACCGCAGCCAATATGGTGTATAGTATGGGATGGTGGGAGTTTGCTTTCATATTGCTTCCACACTAGCTGTTGTGTGTGCAATTGCAACCAGTAATTAAAGCCTCCTCCTTACGGAAACAGGAACTAATATAAAAGGCAATTTATTGTTAATGCCATGACCACACTAAACAGAAGACAATTTAAAAAGGAGGAGGAAGCTGTTAATGAAAGTTGCAGGAGAATTTTGCTTAATGGGCTTAAGGAATATTCATGGTGTGGCAGTCGTTGGCATGGATGTGTCACACTTGGGAATGATTTAGGCAGAGATGACGCTTTAGACTGGAGACAGTGCTAGGGCATCTTGCAGAGGACGTTAGGGCAAATAATTTGGGGTAGTGTTAAATTCATTTTGGGGTGCAGAGATGTGCAGACTCCTTATTCAGGCTGCTCAGATAGCTCTGTGTTATGTAAGGAAATGGGAACCAGGAATCAACATCAGCCTCCTGGGGAAGCCTGAAATAATATGAAGCTGACTAAGACATACACAAATGTGGTGGGGGTGGGAGAAAGATTAAAATTCAAAACAAGAGGGAGAAAAACTAGTTTGACTATTGAATCTTCCCATCTATGGTTGCCTAGTGATAAGCCCCATGCTTGCTTCTCTCTTTAGATGAGAAGCTCTGAGCCCTGAGCAATTTTTTAATTTTCTACATGATCTCCTTTACTCTCTTCCCTGTTTTGTGTCTTACCCCCTGTTCCCTTTTCAATATCTCACACAAAAGAAGTAGACCTACTTTTTTGCATGTACCGTTGCTGAGATTTGTGTTCTCCCTGCTCTGCCGTTACTCATTTCAACAAATTTAGGTAATCTAAAATTGACCACACTAATTTGAGGGTTTCTTATCCTAATGTCCCTTACATCCAAACAGGGACGCGGACTTAGAAAAAATATTGGGGGGGCCCGGGAAAGCTCATGAATAATAAATAAGCTCATGAATATGCAAATAAAGTGGCTCCGGCCCTAAATAGGGCAAGCCACGCCCCCCAGCCAGCCGATTGGCTGGCTGGGAGGTGTGGCCAGTCGGGATTCCCCTGTTCTCGCGGGATTTCCGGCCGGGGCTCTCCGATTAGGGCGCGCGGCTGGCTGGCTGGCGAAGGAGGAGGCGGGGGACGGCGGCGGCGCTCTGCTGGAAGGGCGCCCGCCCGAGATTATTGGGGGGGCTGAGCCCCCCCAAAATTTTTTTGAGGGGGCTCGAGCCCCCTCAAGCCCCATGGAGTCGGCGCCTATGCATCCAAATAATAATGCTTTCCTGCCCTCCTCCTCGTGTGGGCCTTCTATTCTGTATCACAGCCAGGACTCCATTGGGGGCATATGGCACACCCTAAATTTTGAGCAAGAGAAAGCAACTGGGGAAGGGGGCTGGCATAAGCTCCTGAGCCACAAAAGCACAAGAGTTTAGCTGTGGGAATCCTGTCACTGAAATGGAAGGTGAAACCTCCTTGAAAAACTACCAGACTATTAATGCATGCATTTAGGCAGAGACAGGCACCTTTTCTTTTCATTAGCACCCTAATGAAAAACTCTTGAAGGCTTCATTCAAATAGTGAGTGGGAGCAGACTTGCAGACAATCACGCACTTTTAATGCACACACACACACACAGCTATCATTTCCATCCATAATGCACAGACCATACAATAAAAGGAAAATAACATAGCTTTAAAAGACAAAAATTCACTTGCATATCTTAATTAGCCCTCAAAGGCCATGATAAAAATTAAGCTTCTAAGACACTGTTTAAAATTAACGAGGAATGAGGCATCTCTGATTTGAAATCAAATTTGTTAAGTGGGGTAGGAGTCACTGCTGAAAAGGCCCTGTAATTCTTGGTAACTGAAGTTTCATCCTCCATTTTCTCCATAGACATTTTAAAAAACATTTCTAAGTGTGTTATAAAAACACCTGCATCTCTCCCGACTGTGCAAAAAGAGCTCAGCAATCCAAGGAGAAGAATGCAGACATGAACGCACAGCTGAACTACAAACTCTGCCTTATAGCTGTTCAAAGCCCCAAATTCCAAAATGCCATTGCATCCTGAAGATTACATGTGTGTAATCTCCAACATGCATGGATGATTTTTTGCCTATCTGTAAACTGCAGACATCATGCAACTGGAGTTTTTCTTGCTTCCTAAGACAAATCTCCTTGCAGAAGAAGGAGCTATAATTGCACACCTTACAAAGCAAACTACAAAGAGGGACTTGTCCCCTGCATTGTAATGCTAATGAAGGCTCTGCCTCTCTCCTTTCTGGTCCCTTCACACTTTGCCCCCTTGAGCTGTTGCCCACCTGTCAGCTGTTGAGTAAAAACAGCTGTGCAGGGATAAAGAAAGTGTAGCTCCCCACTGAACAGCTGATGGGAAAGAGGGAACTCAGGGGACTGGATGAATTCTTGCCTACAGAGCCAGCCCCCCTCCCCTTTGAGTATCAGATGCACTCTTAATTTTCCTGAGACATTTGATTTTTGAAACCAAGTTCCTCCTGCTTCAGTGATAACCCTGAAAACTTGTCCATCCTCTCTTAGCATAGCAGAAATGGAATCAGTTGTTCAGAATGAACATATACAGTACTGTATGTGGAAACCTGTACGGAACCTGTGGCTGGGCTGCAGTGCCCACCATCACTGTGCCCACTAGCCATACTGGCGAGGCTGATGGGAGTTGGGAGTTCACAACATCTGGAGGGCCATGGGTTCCTTATCACTGCTCTAGGTTTATTCTGGTTGCAGAATTGCAGTTATCTTGAGACAGAATTTGGTTACGGTATGAGAGAATGCTGACAGCCAGCCCGCCCAAGAGGGTTGAGTTGCAGCATTACCTTAGCCAAACCTTCCCATTGCCCCACACCACACCACCCTTATCAAATAGGAAAAGAATCAGTAAGTCAGCATGATCCAAAGGCATCTCCCCAATTTCCCCAAATGCCCTTTTGTTTATTTAGGGAACCTACGACGGGCACACTCATCCATAAGCGTCCTTGCTGCTGTAGGAAGCTTGCATGCAACCGATATATACAGTCAACTTGGAGGGACTCACAAGCGCCCTCCAACCACTGCCACTAGAGGTGAACATCAGTGAACTTAAGGCCCAGGTGCAGCATTTTTGGAATAAATTACCAAAATCTAAGTTCCCCGTAAAATACTGCCAAAGGAGAAATCAAGTCTGCCTTGCAGCTATTGATCTGAATGCTATAATCTATTCTTAACACTCTCTTCTCTCTCTCTACAAGGACTCAGAAGAAAGTATGTGAATTACTATCAAGGTCTGTGGGATTGTGCTGGTGGCCATCCAGATGAGCTGTCATTCCAGCGAGGAGATTTGATATACATCCTCAGCAAGGTATGTGTAGAGACAGCTTTACCTCCACAGCCTCCAGCCAATGAGTTCTATCCCTCCTAGGAAAAGAAATCAACTTCTCTAACATATAGGGTGCATCTCAAAGCTGTGGGGAGAGAGGTTCAGACTCGCTTTCTCCACATGATCAGTCAAACTGTGATCTAACCTCATTTTAGTGTCTCTGTGATACTTCTTCAGTACTTTCTTGATACCAGTAGCGTGATACCCTGCTTGCACATAATTCCACCACCCCCTTTATTAGATTTGCTAAGGCGGAAGTTATCTTGCAGCGTAAGAGATGCTGTGCTGCTATTAGTTTAATTTCTGAGTAGATGTGCACGCCAGTGCAGGAGGGGGAAAGTGCACGGCCTCTGAAAGGCTACCAGAACATACACATCTTTGCTGTGGCAGGAAGCCTTGCTGGTGTTACCAGGTCTGGTCAGGTCCCAGATCAAATGGGGCAAGGCAGTTCAAGAGTTGCAGATGCACCAATAGCTTTGAGTAAGCAACCCACACATACAGAGACTAAAAGCAAACTGAACTTCTTCCCCTAACCTGCCTCTCCCAGGCTCCACTCCCTTTTGGAGAACTAGGGTCCCTAAAGGGTCAGTCCTGTGGCCATCCTCATATCCTAGCCATCCTAGCTTCTGCCTGTTGTGCTTCCTGCACCATTGGATCAGTTGGGTACTGTGGGAGGCATTGGGCCCCTCTGCACTGGCCCTGCAAGCTCTGCCTGGTTCTATGGGTGGTTGTTCTCTAGGCTCTTGTCTGTCAGCCCCAGGCCCAATGGTCCTCTGTTCAGCAGCAGGCTTAGAGCCCTGAACCTGGTCTGGCTCTTTAGGTGATGCACCTGCAGCCTCCAGCTCTGTGTATGGATTGCTGTTGGACTCCAGGTTCATGACAACTTTTTATCTGTAAATCACTAAATGCTGCTCTGGTTTCGCCAGAAGCGGCTTAGTCATGCTGGCAACATGACCCGGAAAAACTGTCTGCGGACAAACGTCGGCTCCCTGAGTCAGTAAAACGAGATGAGCGCTGCAACCCCAGAGTCGTTCTCGACTGGACTTAACAGTCAGGAGTCCTTTACCTTTACCTTTTTAATTAAACATTACTGAACTGAAGTTGTATAGTGTTGGGGAGTGTGTGGTGAGATTCTTTTATCTGCCATGAGGATTACAGATCAGTAAATTCATTAACGGTGTGATTGGTAGGTGTAGCAGGGATGCTGAGGAAGAAGCTTGTCTTCAAGGGTGCATTCTCAGTTCACGTAGACAAGTAGTGAATTTGCTGATATGCATGACCATCCTCTTTCAGTGTGCTAAATTCCCCCCACCCAACACAAACTCTTGACAACTTACAGAGGTTCTGTTGCAGACACAAAGGGTTTTCTTGACAGACAAGTCAATCTGGAAAGGTCCCCTGAAGCTGGAAAAATGTGAAAACCACGGATCTAAGTAATCATTCCGCCTTCTTTCTCTTCACCCCGACCTCCCAACGCCATCTCCCTCCCTAGCCCAGAGAGCTGCTTTTGGAAATTCTTCCATCCTTTTATGTTTACTTGCCTCACAGCAAAGTTTGTCTAGAAAATAGCTTGAGCATGTGTGTAATCACTCAAGAATTGCAAGGGTAATTGAGTTGCTTGGTCAGGTGTGATGTAGGGGTGAGGGGAGCAAAGGAAGGAAGGCGGGGAGAGTGTGGGGATGTGAAGTACTTTCTTTGCCACAAATGTGCAAGTGGATATATTGGCTGATTTATAAATGTGCAGTTGAATAAATTGGCATAAGCAGTGGTCCAGTGTTAGGCCAAGTGATCCAGAGACATGGGTGTAATCAAAACCAGGCAAGAGTCAGGATTTAAGGGAGCAATCAGGGAAAGGGAGCAGGAGCTTAAGCAGTCTTTTCATACTAGAGATGAGTTGCTTGGACTGTAGCTAGGTTTATAGGTTCTGGTGGCATTAGATTGGTCAGTAGGGATTAGCTGATCAGATGCTCAGACATGCTGGTGCTACAGGATAAATGGCATCCTCAGTCTTACATTAGATACAGAGTACTGGTGGTACAGGAGAGTAAGGCACCAGAACTTGGCTTTCTGAAGAATCCCTTCCAACTGTACGATTCTTTGATTCTAGGCCACAGGACTTATTCCTCTGAGAAGCTCTTGTGTGCATTGCAATTAACAGGACATGGACAACAGCATGGTAATGCCCTTGCACATTTCCCTTTTCTTACAATAAAGTTTGTGCAGGATAATTTCCTGGAAGTAATGCACACATTACATTTTAGTTTTATGGCAACTTCAGACATGTTTCTTTGTACCAAATCAACCAAATCTTTTCTGACATGTTTTAAAGGGAGATGCTGGCATGATAATGTAGCAGGGAACTCTAGCATTACAGAAAAGACATGCACTTTGAACTGCAAAGCACTTTGGAGCGTGACTGGTTCGATCGCACCGGGCGTGGAGCCTTGGGGATGCCACAACTATGATTTGAAAAGCAGTGTGAGGATAGCGGATAGCAAGGTGCTGAATTTTGGTGTTGCACAGGGCGCCACTGGAATTTGAGACCCCAGAATCCATCACTGTTTTCCATAGCTCCCAGTTTTCTGAGGGTGTTGAGTGGAGATGCTGGGTCTGATGGGCCAGCATAGAAAACGTACCACAGACCTTGCATCTTGTTATAACCTACCCTGAGGTCTTGGGACAAAGAGTTGGACGTAAGTCTGAAAAATAAATAAACAAAATTATTAAATATTCTCACACAGGCTTTTCCATTCAAATCAGTTCAGACATTCATTTTCATCAAGCAGTGAGAAACAAAATGTTTACATAAGTGGTGGGGGATTGGATCCAACTGGTGAATCATATCCTGGCCTCCTCCACCAGCCACTTTGTGGGTGGGTAGGTCATCAGGTGACAACTTCGGAGGGGCTTATTGTCCGTGCTAGTCTGCTGATTGGCACTATCATCAAACTCCACTTGCCAAGAAGTCATTGGACATGCATTTTAAGTATCCAGTTGTTCCTTTGCAGTTGTGTCTTTAACTGTTCCATATCTGATGTTATCTTGGGATGTAATTAAGCCCGCAGGCCAGAGGTTCCCCATTGCTAGTTTCCCTACATCTATGAACCATCCCTAATACACATACGCAATTTAAAACGATTTTCACTACTAAATAAATGTGTTGCAAATTGTATTTGGGGACACACATTATGATAGGTTTATGTATTGTTTTCAGAACAGAACCAGCCAACACAACCAACACCATGTCCCAGCTAATGTCATGCCAACCTAGAAGAGAGTTGACTTGTTAAGTTTGAAATAGAAAAGGGATGAGGAATCAGACTTAGACTGGACAGCCCTTCAAACAGATGGCTGACCTTTGTACAGTAGAACACATGGCCATCCTAATTAAGAGGGTTTTTACTAACATTAATGTTATATACATTTACATACTTAGAACATTATATGTCAAATAATGATGATAATTCAGTTTCTTCATTTTCAAGACTATTGCTACCTCTTGGTTCTATCCAACTAGACATTATGAACATATAACGGTTTTCCAGTTTTCAGTCATCCATTCAGTTCATAGATGTCCATTCCATTGCCAGTATTTAGCTTGAATAGAGGTAGAGGAGAATTTTGTTCTGTCCACATTTTTAAGTAGACTAATCTAATTCACAACTCTTGGACTAAGGCATGTTTTGGAGCATAGTTGTTCTTTGGATTTCTCACCAAATTTGCAATACAGTTCTCAACAAACATGTCAATATACATATTTTAGGATAAAATATTAATCAAATTCATATTTAAATACACATTTTGTGATAAAATACATATTTAAATACAAACTCTGCACAGGTTTTTTATTTCAGAGATTCAGAGATTAATGTAGAAATTGGACAGAAGAGGCTTATGAATGACCACATGGGATATTGACACAGACAGTAAATAGAATAATCTGCCCATCCCTATTTGTGCAGTAATTAATATTTGTAATCACTTATCTGAGTCTACCTGGGACTACCCCTTCAAAATAATTTAGTAATGTCACCACAGCAGTTCTTGGCAATTCTATATCCATTTTTATTAACCATATGTATGCCAGAATGTTACATTTTCTAGAATATACCATTCCCGAATCCTAAAGTATTTGTTTTTTAAAGGCCTTCCACATTAATACCGCCAAAAATTAAGTTATATCAAACATCTATATGTGAAAGAACATGCATGCAGTTCAATAGTGTCTGACTTATTTCCCTCCCTCCCTCCCTCCCTTTGACATGAGACTATGACCTGGTTTTAACTCCCTTCAGTGGCTCCGGTTTGGAGCTCCAGCACAACTTCTTCACGTGTAACCAATTGGTCCTGAGTGTCTTCCTTTCATAAATTATTTTGCATGACAACAGAACTCACCTATGGCCATCCAAGAAACCGAGGCTTAATAAAGCTTGATGGTGTGGGGGTGGGGATAGTTAGAGAGCAAGGGAGGGGGAGCGAGAGGGGGGGGAAAGGTGTTTGAAAAGCCTGTTCACTCAGCTGCATTTTAATTTCCTTTTCAATCTTGTCCCAATTAATTTTGCAGAATTAATCTCGCCGAAGCAAGCGTGGCAGCAGTGCAGAGGCTGGCTGGCTTTTTTCTTTTTTTTTTCCTTTTAAAGCATTGCGGTCGCTGTGCCTTGAACATGAAATAGTAGCTAATATAAAAATCCATCTGGTGTTGTTTGGAATGCATGCCGTCTGCTGCTAAGGTCCTGTCTGACATTTTCGCGCATCAGCCGTGGGGAGATGTGATTTTGGGGCTGGGGGGGTTAGTTGGCTGAGATTCAACAGTAAGTAGGCAAAATCTATCTGATCTTGCAACTGGGGCAAGAGGAACCCACATCATGAACCCCATACATTTTCTCTAAAATTAATTTTAATGGAAGCTGGGTTTTTTTCCTCTTCAGCATTTTAGATAGTTCCACTCAGGAATGCAACCGAGGTCTCAAGTAGCACTGAAATGCAGTACTGCATTCAGTGTTGTCAAGTGCAAACAACAGTAAACATCCTGAAATCCTGTAAAGGCTCAGAATCTGTAGGGATTTTTTTTTTTTATTCTGTTTGCATAATGAGCTCTTTTCACCAGTGACACCCAGTGGGCTGCATCACACACAACACAACCAAAAATCCAGATTTGCCACCAAGTGAACACGTCACAGTGAGTCTCGGAGCCAAACAGTATACACAAAAGCATACACTAGTAGCCCAGTGGCCACTTCTAACACGTGAAAGCCACATGGGGAGTGGGCAATTGGAGGGGTTAAACCTTTTCCATGCCCTCTGCTTCTCCATTCCAAAACATACCCCAATTGACTTTTCCTATTGAAAAGGGGCCTCTGGCCTAACTTTGCATGTAATGTGTAGCTTGGTCTTCATCACATTTATAAATTTACATTTTAAAATGTTTAAAAACACTTTAGGTGCGACCAGAAGCAGCTGACCGGGTGGAATGGAACTGCAACACTAGCTTCTGTGCAGGTGTGTTACTTACCAGGAGGGGGAGGGTAAAGTACTGGGGTGGTCAGCATGGTGCAAACTCACTGTCAGGAGTGCCAGATTTACTTCACTGGTGTGTTTGCACCACATCGACCTCCCTTCTATCTCAGCCCTCTTTGTCTCCCTCCCAGTAAGCAAGAGCTGCTCACCTGCCAGATAGTTTTTACTCCGCATGACAAGCCACTTCTGGGTGTGACCTAAAAACAATGTGTATACAAAGCAGTATTAAAAGTCTATAGTGCAAGTCAGATTTTTATTTTTTTATTTTTTGATAGGGGAATTCTCAAGTTTTTATTTCGGCTATAAAATTGTGATTTAAAGTCTGCTAACTGGACTAAAATCAGTATGCCAAATGAAGGATTTTTGTGAGAATAAAATGGTGTAAAAGATGGTATAAATTGAATTTAGCAAACAGTTACCTCACATTTTTTATTTTAAATATATCATCAGAATAATAAATCAGCAGATTATTTAGAGGTTTTTTAATATCCTCAAAGTCAGTTTTTGAAAACATTTGATTTGATTCAAATATTCAAATTCTGAAAGTTTGTCAAATTTTATTTTGTTTCATCTCTATTTGGAATGTGCCGTTTGCCAATATTATTAAGGAAAGTGAGAAAGCAAAATACTTATTAATTCCAGGGTATGTTCTGGTCCCAGAAGTTTTCCTTTGATCTACAAATATGGGGATTTAAGCATCATTTGTAAATGTGCCCTAGACTTTGGTGGTTTTTCAGTCTCAAGTTTTTGTCTTCACTAGAGCCAGAAATAGTTTCTAAATATTGTGTTGGAATTCAAGTTGTGGGAATGAAAAGTGAGCTTCTGCAGTTCCAGCATTTAAATCTTGATAACTCAAGAGAGTGGTATGAATCAGGATGTGTTGATTCATGGCTCAGAGACATCCATATTGGGCTATTCACAAGACTAGTTCAACAACTGTAAATCCATTCATGTTGATTTCAACCTAGGGAAAAGAATTATGTGAACTAGCCCTCAGAGTCATGTAAGAGAAAAGTGGGGGGCGGGGGGGAGCATTCAAACTGCCCCAGAGCTTCTACCAGCATGGCAGTATTAAACTGTTCAGCAGAGTGAAATACAAGAACCTGTACTTAAAAGCTGAATAGTCTTAACACTGAGACAATCCATTGTTTTGTGAAGTTACAAGTGTTGAGGCTTAAGCCTTTATGGAAGTCAGATGTTTGGGTGGGGTTGCTCAGGGCAACTGCATCCTTTGCATTTTTAGATGCACATGTAAGATGTTTTCTGAGTTCACAGAAGAACATGAATGTGACATACCTGAGCCCTTGCATTAAACTATGCAACAAATATAAATATGTGGTGGAGAGATGAGAGAAAAAGAACACTGGAAATCATAGCAAGTAAATGTAGTTCCACTCACCTGGGTTAGTTGTAATGAATTGGAGTAGAGAGTGGCATCTCAAAACAGTTTGGGGCTGACAAACTTAAGATGTGAGGCTGTCTTCTACTCCTAGGTCCTGTTGCTGTGTTAAGTTGGATTGTACAGTGGTACCTCTGGTTACGTTCGCTTCATGTTACGTTCTTTCAGGTTACGTCCTGCGGCGACCCAGAAGTACTGGAAAGGGTTGCTTCCGGGTTTCGTCGCCCGCGCATGCGCAGACGTCACTCGCATGTGCAGAAGTGGCGAATCGCAACCTGTGCATGCGCGGACGCGCTGCTGCGGGTTGCGCTCTTTTCATGTTGCGAACAGGCCTCCAGAACGGATCCCATTCGCAACCAGAGGTACCACTGTACTAAAATCTAACTATCATCAGAACATCAGGTTGGATAGAAACCCGTTTGATTTCTCTTTCACTTTTGGTCTGGCAACAACCAAGGAGCCTTATAATGTCCTGCTAAAAATGATCATTCTTTTCACGATACTTTGAAACTCCTTCCACTAGGGAATGAGCACATTCCCAAAAGCAGTATAGATAAATATATGCATATATGACCTTTCCATTTGGGCTGGCTGTTAGAGACCCATCAGGCTAGAATCATAGAACTGTAGAGTTGGGAGACTAGGGACCCTGAGAGTCATCTATTCCAACCCCCTGCAATCTGCAGCTGTCCTGTATTGGGATCACACCTGCAACCTTGGTGTTATTAGCACCACGCTCTAACCAACTAAGCTCAGTTTTAATACTTGTTATATTTCAGTTCTTTAGTTAGATTTTAGGAGGCTTTGGCCTTTAAAAAGGTGGAACAAGGCAAAATTACATACTGTAGGCAGTGGCGGAGCTTCATGCTCTGGCACCGGGGGGCGGAGAGAGGCAGGGGCAGAACTGGCACGCGTGGTGTGCCACCCATAGGAGTGTGGGGCAGGCGGGGGGCAGCGCAGGCAGGGGGGCAGCCGTGATGACACCCCGCCGGGATCGTGCTGCCAGGGGAGGTGCGCTCCCCCGCACGCCTCTTCCTCCGCCAGTGACTGTAGGGAAGGGAACTCCAAGGACAAATGGCCATGAACATGAATTGGAGCACACATTTTGCACCTCTAGAGACCCAGCTTCAGTTTCTGACATTGTTGGACTGGGGAAAGCCTCTGTCCTAGTACATTGGTGGGTCACTAAAAGACTTAGGGCACAGACCCACAGCACAAATTTGTATAAAAATTGCATACACAAATTTACAGATGCAGATTATAGGCTAACTTTCAGAGGGAAAGCTGCTCCGTAAGCAAAGTTTTTTTAATACTTTTTTTTTACATTTAAAGGAAGGGGCAGAATTTCCACATAACTTTCAAGTGAGTCTTTGCTAGAAACCTGAATCATTAAAAACAAATAAATGAAAACAGGAATTTCCAGGATGCTGAATTCAGCACCTGCGACCAAATTTCTTACCTGTTTTATTCTGCCCCCCACACAGGCATTGCTAGGTTATTAAAGGGTTCAGAGCATAAATGCATAGAGTGCCCCTGGGCAAATTAAGAAGGTAGATATGTAGCTGAGGTCTCACCTGCCCTGCATTTTGCATCATACCCACCCACCCTGTAAGCAAAGGCTCTGACCATATTAAGAAAAAGAAGAAGAAGAGTTTGGATTTGATATCCCGCCTTTCACTCCCTTTAAGGAGTCTCAAAGCGGCTAACATTCTCCTTTCCCTTCCTCCTCCACAACAAACACTCTGTGAGGTGAGTGGGGCTGAGAGACTTCAAAGAAGTGTGGCTAGCCCAAGGTCACCCAGCAGCTGCATGTGGAGGAGCGGAGATGCGAACCCGGTTCCCAAGATTACAAGACTAACACTCTTAACCACTACACCACACTGGCTCTCTATTAAGACTCCAGCTAAGCAAAGTTTTAAAAACTAAGGTTTTTTAAAGGGGTGGGGGTGGGCTTGGCATGAAAGACACAGGGTCCACATGGGCTACCTCCTAACAATACCCCTGGCCAGACATAGGTAAGCCTACCATTGTGCTTGCTTTCCCTGTCTACACTAGATAAAAACATTGTCTATTAAATCTTCTAACTCTGCTAACATCTGCTAACTCACCCCTCTTGTCTGTGTGAGATGAAAAGGTGGGTTTCTCATTTGTGCATAACCAGCATGTCTCAAAAATTCCAGCCTTGATCTTTCAACTTCTGGCACTACTGCCTGGCACAGCCTCCAGGATCCCTGGCTTACATTGCCAGCCGCAGGATAGGTGTAGCCTGCAGGTGTTTGACTGGCGCCATGAGGTCTGTGACAGGATGTCATGTGCTTTGTAAGCTTCAAGCCTTTTAAAAAAAAAAAAAAGTGGTTCATCTTTTTTACTGCTGTGGCTCCGGCATTAAAACCTAGGCAATCTTCTTGAACACGGCAAAGATGGAGAATTTGAGCTAGAAACGCACCTCTGGCACAACTGATAAAGCTGTTCTGGAGCTCCTCACTAGCACCATTAACAGAGCAGTCAGTGGTTACGCTCAGCAACCTTAGCCGACTTGCAGCCTCAGGTGCTTTTAAACGACACTCAGGGCTTGTAGCAAACCTTACTAGTGTTAGCGGTCCGGCTTGGCACTAGTGTTGCCAGATGTCCCTATTTTTTTAAAAAAGAACTTCCCCTTAACATTTAGCACCAGCGTGACGTTGTCTCTGCCCCCAGAGGGCTTGCATTCTACAAGACTCCCACACTCCTATGGAAGAATTGGTGGATATGTTACTTTTATGTGTTCGTTTCCATAGAACCATGTGTATGTTTGCGAACAGTGCTTTGGTGTGGGTTAGATATCAGAGCCTCATAACAAGGATTCTGAATGAGACGAAGAACCCATCTACCCAACCATCACCAGCATTATCCATATGAAAGTTGTGGGCCAGACAACAATGGCTTGCCTGAAGTCATCTGAGGAGCCTCACAAATAAGAGACTAACTAAATATTCCATGAAAATGAGTACAGTCAAACCCCAACAACATTTTTAAACAGAGGATACTTTAGACCAGAGATGTGGCAGGGGAAGGGAAGGGAACACCGGCTGACATGTTCCAAGCATGTATACACACCTGTTGTTGTTTTTTAAAATACAACTAAAAATGTTACGTGTGAAGCAGATAAATGTTTGGAAACATATACAAGATGAAAGTGTGCTCTTCAGAGAGCCAGAATACTCTGTAGTCCCTTGCCAAGTGTATACTTAGTCACATAGTTTGGTTTGTGCCATGTAATGTATGGAATAGATTTCTGTTATGAGATTTGCCCATGCTCAGAATTGTGTGATTATCATATTAGCAACCAGGGAGGAATTTTTTATCCCCAGTTCAGATTAGCCGATGATTTTAGAGGCTATATTTTGAACTGTCTATGTTGTGTGCTTGGTTCGCTCGCTTGAGTCATCCAGAGCTTTCTGATCTGCATATGCTTTTTGGTGTGGCAGGCTAATTGTTCATTTGCTTTAATTGTGGCATGATGTGAACCACCCTGTGATCTATGGATGAACAGTTGTATACTAACAGTTGTATAGTAACTACTATTACAGGTAATAATAATAATGTGTTTTGTTGGGTGACTTGTGGCAGGAATAGGGACTAAAGTATGGGAAATGTTGCTTTTTGGCAAGCAGATGGCCTTGATCTTCAGCTCTCTTTGCTTCCTATGATTCAGTTAAGAGCACACTGAATGGCCATTGATTGAGACTCTATGGCTCCAAATGCCACTCATTTTTTAAGTCCTAGGATCTTTACCTCAACCCACCTAACACTTTGAGAATGCAGTCAGCAGCTTCCATAAGCATCCTGATTCAGCAAACACAATCTATATTTTCTCCAAATGTTGTTTCATGGGAGACAGACTGCAAGGCTACACAGAACTGCATGCCTTTTTCCTCCGGGATTTCTCTGCATCCCAAAAATTCTATCTTGGACATTCATTCTCAGTGAGTGCAGCAATATGTGCGCAATTCTCTGCAGGTCCAGCAATATTCATTGGGATCAGATCAGTCAGCCAGAGCACTGTTATGCTTTTGCTTCTTTCCTCAACTATTTGTTTCTAGAATAATATTACAAAAAACCCACTGTTCAGTCACTATAGAGCATCTCTTCTCTCCCCCCCCCCCACAACTTAGCGTAGCTTATATACATTCTATAGCTGGATGATGATTTTAATACACCAGGATTTCCTTTTCATTGTGAATGGCAAGCAACCAAATAAATAAATAAATTCCAGCATTGCTAATTCTCTCTGTTGCTTTAAGCGTCATTTTATTCCCGCAGACCCTTGAGTGAAAGGAGGGGGCTGGTGACATCTAGTGGTCTTTCTGAGGGAGTGCAAGGAGGGGAGAAGTATGGCGTTAGATTTGGAAGATGGGGGGGGGGCGTAAGAACAGTCAGATGACGCTGTGATGAACCTTGATTTCAACTAAGACCATTTTCGCAAGTAGCACTTAAACCCACATATCATCCCCTCCCCCCCCCAGCATCTTGCCATTCTTAACAAGCTGCATTGCAATGACGAAAGACGTAGTCGTGGCTGGGAGGGGGTTATTTTTGCTTCCATTAATAACCCCCACGGGGACAGGAGACTATAGAATCGGAAAAGGCCTGGGAATAGAATCTGAGGTCAGCCAGAAGGCAACGGTCATGCACCGGTCAAATTCAGGCTTAAGGCTATTTCCCCACCTCATATCCCCACTTCGAAAAGCTTCCCCCAACACAACCCCCCTCCATCTCCACCCTCAGACAAGAAGCAGCCATCCAGAAACAAACCCCAGGACAATTTATTCCTCCCATGTAATTTTCTATACATCGTTCTGTAAAAAGACAGAAAGGTTACAGGGCAGGGTAGGGTGGGAGCTGGAGCTGGAATCATGTGATTCTACCCCTCGAATAATCTATCGCTGCCCAATAGCTGTGCCATTCTAAAATTAATCTGGTTATAATCATATAAACGCCAGGTGTTTTTCACTCTTCTCCCTCCCATCCTAAATGCTACCTTGCCTATGGCAGGCTGGGTGATGGCGAGTTGGGTACTCTTCTAAAATACGTGAACTCCTTTCGGAACTTGCAATTGCCCATCATTTCCCCTTTCCAAATTCTCAGGCTGTCCCACTGTCTGCGAAAACAGTCTCTGTTGCTTACATCATACCCACACACTCTTTTTGATGTGAACTGTGATCTCCCCTGTCACCCATAAGTGTATACTGAAGGAAACGATGGGTGGAAAATCCTTTTTTTAAATCACTGTTACTCCCTTGACTGTGAATATGTCAGGTTGTTTAAAAGGTGTCAAGTCACACAGAGCTTCTGCTCTTTAATCCATAGGTAATGTTAACATCTCTCATTCTCAACTGCTTTGGAGTGTACAACTGACAGGCATTCATAGTGTGAGCAAAGGAGGTTCAGTTACACACACACACACACACACACACACACACACACACACACACACACGTCCGCTTTTATACTCTGTGTTAATCAGTGTGGAAGAACTACCACCACCTGGTTCTGTAACTCAACAACTAATGCAGTTTGGAATCCCCACTATACCCATAAGCAGTCACTGAATGGCTGGAGGGTAGGGAATCCACCCTCAGGACCCTGTTTGTGACTTGAATGCTGCTAAATTTAATCTGCATTCAATTATCTTGGAATATGGCCGAATCATGAGGCAGCCAGGTAGCAGGTTTGGGTTGCCATTAAGAGTGGCAGAGTTGGAGATGGACAGATCTGACCTACTGGGAAGTTCTGCTGCTCAAGCCCCGCTAAAATGCATAGGAGCTGTGCTTCACAGTCCTTCACTTCAGCGATGCTTGCATAGGGAATCTTCCTAGTGGATTATTTACCGGGTTAATTGTTGGGAAAGAAGTGCAATTTGGATTTTCTATCTTGATCCAATCCTGTTTTCATCTTCCTAAATGGGAAAGCTGAGCTGGAATTTAGGATTCGAATTCAGCAAAGTAACCTGTGCGACATCTGTTCAAGTTTTGCTCTTGTCTTCAGAGTGGAAAAATAGAATTGTCATTCCATAGCTGATCTCACCTGGATAAGACTGTGCCCATTATCTTGACAGGTATCATTAAGGCTAGCTTGCATTCCTCTCTATCCTCCACGTGGACATTTCCACATAGGAATGTTTTCTGGGCGTTGAGCTGCTTGTTATTTTTAGAAGCATAATTTGATTTAAAGAGACATCATGTATTCCAGAATATTACAGTCCCCTATATGATATAATAAACGGCCCTTATACGAGTTCCAAATTTTATTTTTCTTTTGGTCTGGAAACGCAAATGATCCAGTACGCAAAAAGAACTAGGCAGACATGTGCAGGATTTTCCAGAGTGTTGTGTGTAATATTTTTATATAATATATATGTGCTCGTGTTTGCATGTGTGCCGTTCCCTCACCCCGTTTATTCTGTGCTGAAATTTATCATGGATGCTGTTAAAGTCTTCGTTCTTTGACAGAGGTAATAATAAATACACTGCTAAAGACAGTAGTTTAATTCCTTATACCTTCCAATCCGGCACAGAATAAACTCCATTCATCGCCGAGTAATTTTTTACCACATAAATCTTTAAAACGAACCGTTGTAGGCTGTTGAGGCTGAAATATTGCAAATTTATTAGTTATGCCCGTGTCGTAGTGGATTCGGTGCGTTTCCATTCGAATATATTATCAGGGAAATTTGTGTCTTTAAATGCGACGTTCCTTCCATTTTCCAAAGGCAGGTTTATAACAAGCAGCTCTTGGTGAAAACCAACTCTGCCTTTATTAGACAAAGATTTAGTTCTAAACACTTTGCTAATCTGCCCACGTTGGTGATGGGGAGAAAGGGGGCGATGCTTCAATGTGGCACCCTATTTAAAATTGGCAGAGGAAAGCTTTTCCTCTTAACATTACTAATTATTGAAGGATGCTGGTTATTTCTTAGGAAGATGAAAGGAGGCAAACATTTCTGTTTAGGTTGCAGAGTTCAAAAATAGGAACTGCAAAAGGTTTTGTCAGCACAATATTCAGCTCGAACAACATCACAACTTCTTTCTTCCTTCCGACTTCGCAATGATTTGGAGAAAAGGAATTTTTGTAAATCCAATTATTGTCCGTAAAAAAGAAAAGAAAAAAAGAACCCATCAAATTCTTTAGAACTTCCTTTACTGTGCCAGAGCTTGGTGAGAAGGCAACTACACATTCGCACAAAACTTGTTAGGCTTTAAAATTTTTATTTTTATTTTTTATCTCCTGGAGCTTTGGAATATAAATATGCATTGTCATTTAATTTGGCTGTGATAAAGAATTAAAAAAAAAGAAAGAAAGAACAACAGTGGAAATCTCTCAGTTCGTTTAGAGAGCAGGAGATAATTATAAAACCATTTCCCAATCCGTGCAAGACGTGAGTAACATTTAAAAACCCGATTGATGTTGGTAACATTTAAAGTGGTTGGTGCCACGAAATGTCACATACGGTCTGGCTTTTCATTAGAGGAGAAGCAGATAGATTGATGGGATCGGGGCTTACATTTCTGGGAATAAAATAAGTTTGCTTTAGCCCCATAACTCCTTTCAAGTTTACCGATGTGGTCGGGGGGGGGGGCTGGAAGGGGCAGCAGAGACTGGGGAAACTGCTCTTGCTTCATTTGTGGAGATCAAAAATGAAATGGTATGAACTTCCAGAGCCTGCTATTGTACCAGAATAGCAACGAATCAACAGTTTTGTTTTTTTATAAAAAAAATTAAATTAAATTAAAAGCAGGCTATTAAATGCTACACAAAAGAGGCAAAATCCCACAGCCATGAGAACTATCATTCATAAGGAGCCGGGTTTGAAAGATAAGAGTCACACACACAATTAATATTCAAGCATTTCCCATCAAAGGAATTCTTTCTGCTATCAGAGAAACCTCAGAAGAGGGAGTGCTATAGACTTGTGTAACGTGGCCCATCTTTTTCTTTTCTTCCTTTCTTTGCCTTTTCTTTTTTCTTTTTCTTTTTCCACGCCTGCTCCATCTGTAAATGAACAAGCATCTTGATTTTATGGCTCTTTTCTTTGTTAAACTGAGAAATGGAGGGTGAGGAGCAAAAAGAAAAAGAAAGAAAGACGTGAGCAGACAAAACAAAACAAAAAAAGACCCCAAAAGATGATGATATTGAAAGCCTAAGTAACACTTTAATTCCACATTCATTTACGCTTTAGCGATGAAGTTGTCACAAGCCATAATGCAGTATTTAATTAAAGTAGCACAAACGGATCTAGATATGTCCTGCGGTTGCTATCTCCAAATTATAGCTTATGCCGTCCCGGTTGTATTTATGAAACGGCAGTTTCGAAGGTGCAGCTGAGCTGATACAGAAAGTAAACATTTAAACCATAGCTGTCAAAAAGAAAAGGTGATGCTTTTCTTTTCTTTTTCCCTTGCTCTGTTTCCTCCCTCCACTTCCCTTCAGTTCTCCCTTGTGCAGCAGAAGCATCTTGATTTTCACAAGGGAGAAGCTGTGGGGAATTCCTCTTTCCTTCATTTGACCTACAGAATCCTGGGAAATGGGGTAATGCTACCCCTTCTTGCCGTGGAAAGTTTTGTCACACACCTAAGCGTAAGAAAATAGCATCTCAGGGTACCTCCAAATGACAGGATCTCATGCACAGCTGAACAGGCAGGAGGTGCCCTAGAGAAAGGCAAATAACGTCCTCCCAGAGACGCACCTTCCCCTGGACTCATCATGGTGAACCAGCCATGTGAATGGCACTGTCCCCGTGGTCCCCATCAGACGTGTGGACTGGTGGGGACAAGCACCAGTGGAAGCATCCCACATGTCTGAGCCTCAGGGATCAAAAGCACTGAGTCGCTGCACCTGCTCCCCAAAATTAGGACCATCTGGATTTCTCTAAGGCTCTATTTGTAGCTGAATGAGAAAAAAGCAGGCTTCTTAGAGCTGTTTCTTTCTGTACCCAAGTGCAGATGTCTCTGCTCAAACTTCCTGTTGCCAGAAAAAACCAAACCCACCCCACCTACATTTTGCCCTGGAAGGTTCAGGTCATCTCCAACATAACGTCTGTAGAGGAATACTTGTGGTAGAAGTCACCAGCGCAATATGGAGAAATCTGTATGAGGCTCACCAGAAAGGTTCAGTGAGGGAGATACTCAGATTTTGACATTGGTGCCTTCTCTAGGGTGTTGGAGATGGGATAGATGGCTTTGCCCTGGGCTGGGGTTGCAAACTGTCAGGGCAGTGGACCTCACCACTCTTGTGTTCTTCTGCAGGATACTCAACAACACCTGGGAAAAGTCAAGGGCTCACTAAGATATAAAGATGCCCCCCTACTGTTCAAGAACTTGTGCTAAAAACAGGGGCATGATCAGCAACTATTTCCGTAATGGGGTATCTCAAATGTAAGAACACATGTGGTTCCTGTCCCCTGTTACATCATTGCCACTATTTTTGTCTTTCTTTTTTTTGTCCTTGGGGGATGCTTTGTTGAATTGTGTTATTATGAGTTGGTAGAGTTGTCCTTCTTCACAATTCAACTTCTCACCCATTTCTCTGGAATTAAATCTCTGAAGGTATGGGGGTGGAGCGTACACATCTTTGCCTCTGGTGCACATGCATGAATGTGAAGCCACGGTGCAGTGCACATCTTGCTATGTCACACTCGCCGCAGCAGCTGCTGTGTGGGTTGAGCTACTGATAACCTGTCGTAGGGCAATTCTGTTTTTTCAGGGTGCTTCCACACTAGCTACTTGCTATGGAATAGCTATGCTCCGTTCACTCACTTTGTACAGGGTGTCAGTATAATGTCAGCATCCAGTTGTTGTTCTCTTCTGTTTTCGCCATGCTGCTTCTTTCTGCAGATTGCAGAAAAATTGACTTGAAAAGAAAAAGAATGCAACAGTAACGCAGTCTCCAGGTGTAGATTGCCTTAGCTCTTACTCTTCCATCTTTTTAAAAGGTGCTGTTTTAACGTGTGCAGTGACATGCTGAGTGGGAGAGCCTACTGCCACACATTAATTTCCGTACAATTTAGCTATTATCTTTTCTGGCAGCACCATTTTATCAGCATGTGTTTGGTTTCTTTAACTGAGCTCTTAAATTGCAATAAAATGCCTTTTTGCCTACATATAAATAAATAACCAAATGCTGAAATATTTGTACAATAGCACTTAAATAAAAAGGGGGGGTTTAGCACAATTAAAATTTTGCTGTGGAAAATCGTCACACTATCTATCCTGGTCTTTTCAGTTGCTGTTATTTTACCAATGTGGTCTCTGTTCCCCCATTCTTACAATTTAGCCTAAACACTTTCAAGTATTTTAAACAAGTTATTGATTTTTAAATTTTATTTCAAAGTCCTTTAAAGCAAATTAGAAACAATAGGGGGGAAATTATTAATGAAATTACATACTCATATGAATGGCTTCTTTTCTGCCCCAGTTGTTATCCACTAGTGTGGATGGAAGATAGTGTGATGTATGCACACAAAAGGGCTACTCTCACCCCACAATTCTACAGTGAAAAAGCAGTGATTGGGTAGTGATAGAGGCTGCCAATCTGGAAGCACCTTTTTGCTTCTCAGCCTTCTTAACCTAAACAACAGGCATCATGCTGGCTTTTGAAATGGTGGACAGCAGACTATTGCAGAGTAATTGAATGCAGTGTAACAATGGCAGAAAAGAGCATTAATGTGTGATAATAAGCAGGGAAAGGAGAACATGGGCAATAACCATTGGTATGAAAATCGGGCTGATACAAGCATATAAAATAGAAAATATTGAAGGATATGGAGCCATGGCTCTTCCTCCTCCTCCCCTCCTACCAGCTCTAATACCTTTATTACTACTTGTCTTGGTGGGAGAGCCCAAGTTCCCCCCGCCAAC
Organism: Podarcis bocagei; assembly: GCF_964188305.1. NCBI lineage: Eukaryota > Metazoa > Chordata > Lepidosauria > Squamata > Lacertidae > Podarcis > Podarcis bocagei. The sequence continues at coordinate 23,147,049 of NC_138138.1, forward strand.
TTACTACAGAGTAAATATCAATTCACACTGTTTTCTATATAGTGGCTACCACAAGCTGAGTTCCATACGAGTTTGGTATGGTATCTGCATTCATTGATAATGCAGATTGCATCTTGCCATGTTGATATTCAGGTATTCAGGTAATCATGTTGACATTCAGATATTCAGGAACAAACACAGAAATAACTTAGAATCCTACTCCGTGGTGACTTTAACCACATTGTGAGAAGGAAGACGGTCACCTCCAACCTTGCTGTTAAAAGCCCAGCATTGTCCCAGCTCTGTTTTCCAGATTTCTCACACCCTGACTGGATTATGGTGATAGCAGTGCATGGTGATTTCTCCATAGCTGGAGCTGTAGATGCAACAGAATGAAGATTGTTGAGATCTGAACTGAAAGAATGGACTGTACCATTTCAGGCTTCATGGGGGGAAATTTGAATGCTCCCCTATGTAAAACGAAAACTACAAAATACCTCCAAACAATGTCTCCGATATGCTAGTTTTCTACTTGTGCCATTGTTTTTAATGTGCTGAAATATTTGAAAAAAGGCAGAAGGCTTGCAACTTAGTGGCAGAGCATGTTTTTTGCATTCAGAAGGTCCCCAGTTTAACCTACAGCATCTCTGAGTAGGGCTGAAAGAGTCCTCTGTCTAAAACCCTGGAAAGGATGGTTTAGTGTAAGGCAGCTTCCTATTTCCTACATCTTTATATTCCAGGATTTAACCACCTCGGGCTTCTGTGTGTGTATTTATTTTTATTTGTTGGTATATTTTTATACCATTTTTCAAAGAGATCTTCTTCAAAAGCAGCTCACATCTACCAAAAAGATGAGACAAAGGCCCTTCCCTCAAGGCTTACAAACTAAATGAGTAAATTCAGTCGGGCCCACATAGCAAGCTTTTAGATGACTATTGCCTGATTCCATCGCCCGCATGTCACAGCTGAAACTTCTTCTCAGAAAATTTCCAGATTGTTACAGGTTGCAATATACACAGCAGGAGGAACAGGGAAGTGTGGAAGAGTACTAGCAAAACATTATGAAGTTCCAGAAGAGAAGCGTTCTTTGCATTCGTTCTGAACGTTTTCACCTTCGAGAGTTTGAGCCTTTTGAGCAGCATTTGTCAGAGGTGATGATTATTAATATGAGATTGGATGCAGGCAGGACTGGGTAGAGTCAGTTGGATGCCTGCATGGAAAACTCAGTTGGTACCCCTACTCAGCACACATTGACATGGAGCACAAGCCCCATTGAAATGGAGTTCTCCAGCACTAGCCCCATTGAAATGGATGGGAACAGTGAAAGAGCAGCACAGGACAGCTTCCCTTTATATATTGTGGCTCATGGAGTAGATGTATTTACTTGCCCTCACTAGCATTCAACTATCCCCTAGTTCAACTAGTTTTTGAAATGAAAGACACAGTGGAATATTCACCAGCAGTGTGAGCCAAGCTTTCAATGACAAATGTACTGTCCAACAAGATAAAACACTAGGGGTGGCATTCAACTATATTTTACTCAGAACGGACCCACTAAACTCAATGGGACAAGTTGGGTCCATTAATTACAATGTTTCTACTCTGAGTAAAACTTAATCGAATACCGCCTTGGGTCACCTACCTATTTTTCACCTTTCTCTCATACTTCAGGTGGGCTTACTGCTTTACTTTTATAAAGCACATATATATTTATTTTCCTCACAAAATATGTATTGGCGACATCACAGGCATTACCCAATTTACACCATTCATTCATGCCTTTTTCTGCAAGCAGACCTCCCCCAGCCCCACAAACTCAACTTTGGAGATATATTTGTACTGAACAAAATGAGGATGTTTCCAAACTCCATTGCCCTACAAATCTATCTTCTTCTTCCATAGGAAGACCATTTCTAAATGTAGAAGATAATGCAATTATAGATTCCATCCAATGTAGAATAACAGAAAGCAGTAAAATACTTGGGTGAAGTGTGGGTTTGAATTTCACTGTGGCTTCTGACATTATTTTTTGCCATCCCAGGACTTGTGTTGGACTTGGGTCATGCTAGCTGCTGAAAGCATAAGCTTCTAAACACAGAGCTTACATGGTGGAGCAATTATGTGAAGCTTGTCAACGTGTTTGTAACTCGGGTAGGCTGCTAAGTGTAGTGTCTAAGTGTGTGAGTTGCAAACTGGAAGCCCTAGTAGCCTTTAGCAGCACATTCTTTTTCAGTATGTATTTATATGTTACTGAATGAACTTAGTACTGTTCCAAAGAGGCTTGTGCCACTGTATTCATTTTCGCTACAACCTACTAGCGTAGCTACCCAGCTAGATGTTGATGCAGCATGGTCATCTCAAAGAATATGCTTCCCAGTGGTTAGTCACATTTCATGCTAAATTAGTAATGTACAGAAACTCCAATTGCGTGGACCTGCCAGGTCTCATGCTGACTTCCTATGCCAATGTCAGTGACTCTGAGGATAGTGCAGTGCAGGATGAGACATGACCACAGGATCTGGGCCATCCATACTTTTGGAGCTTCTCATGTGATATAAAGCTTGACCACCTGGAAGCTATTCCTTAGCAGTTCTCACACCATATTGACAACAATCTCTTATCTATAATATGGAAATAATACTGACCTAGGTGATGGGACTGTTGTCAGGATAACTGAGACCAGTTCTAGACATCGCATCAGAATGAAATGGGACACATTTTTAATATTCCCCTCCAAACACATGCATACACAAGCACATACATATATATATATATACACACAACACACTACAAGTAGGAAAAGAGTTTAGCAGGTGGCTGAGGCGAGAATCTTTCTCCTTTGGGAGCAACATTCAATAAGAATTTATGAAGAGCCCTGCTGGATCAGGATAAAGGGCCATCTTGCCCAGCATTTTGTTCCCATAGATGCCTATGAGAAGCCCACCAGGAGGACATGAGTGCAGTAGCACATTTACAGATGGCATATACCATCTCATTCTGTTGCATGTGTAGACCAGGACTGAGATCATGTGCAGTACACAATGTGCTTTGAATAGTTAGGGAAAGCACCTATAGAAATGCACTGTTTTGTTTTTATTATGCATACCCGCTTTTGGGCATGCTTTTTCAGCTGTTTGAAGCAGGGTGCAAAAACCTGGTGCGTGCAGATCTCTGCAAGTGACCTTAGCCATCACAAAGCAGGCTCCACACACGACACTTCTAACTAGCCTGGGATTCAGCATTTACTGCAGGTGCCAGAATGGATTTGGATCTTGAGAACAGGCTTCATTCGCAGTCCCAAAGTTAATATTCGTAAGGCTGGTGCAGATGACATTTTTAAGATGCATGCCTGACCTTAATATGGATATGAGCAAGTGTGGAAGAGAATCTGGGTTGATGAAGAGTGGTGTATCAGCCCACCCACTCATGAAGAAAAGCTTAAATAATTGGGGCCTTTAAGCATGCGAAGAACAGGGGAGGGAGGGCATGACATAAGCTCACAAAATCATGAACCGCTTGATTTCATGGAAAGTAAATGGCCTTTTAAAATAATCAGAACACATTCTTAGTAAACAGATAAGATGAATCAGCTCAAAGTCCAGCTTGCTGTTCCCACAGTGGCCAGCCAGATGCCTATGAGAAGATCTAACAATGGCTAGTAGCTGTGATAGCTTGAAAGAGAGCCTCCTTGTTCAAAGATGCTATATCACTGTCTACCAGATGCCAGGGCCAAGCAGAACGGCTCTCTCCATTGTGCCCTGCTTGGGGATTTTTCAGGGGCCTCTAATGCAACTTTTAGAGAGGGTGCTGGACTAAGGCTGCAATCCTATGAATACTTACCTAGGATGTGAGTAAACTCCATTGAACACAAGGAAGGTTGTGCTGCAAATGGACCAAAGTAAAACCATTCTTATTTCTTTAAACCAGCCACTGCTCCTTGGTAAAAACTAGTGCATGCGATGACTCGTTTTCCGCTTTCCATCACCCTTTCTATTGCAGAATTGGTCATTACAGGTTGCTGAGGGTGGGGAGGGCGGAAGAATTTCTCCGCACAGTCATCTAACGGAATGGGGAAAAAACCACTAGAATAATTGGAGTGACCTTTTTAAGAGAAGTGGCCCTCCAGGGGGGTTCCAGCCAAGAGATATTTTGATAATTCTAATCATCTAATCAGCACTTGTTTCTTTTAATCTCTCTCTCCCCCCCCCCCTTCTTACTTTTCCTCTTTCCTCTGGATTGTTCTTCCAGCCAGGGGAATCTGAAATAAATTGACTCCTTTACGTAATTATTCCAAACCCCTTCACAGGTCACTTCCAAAGTTTAACTCTGATGGCTGCTCATTTTCATCAGATGCGAGCGGCTCAAGACGTTAACGCTGAAAATAATTGGCTGCTGAACAAATTTAGGAAATTGAGTGTGTGATAAAGCAAATAGAAATGTTTCCTTTATCTCCCCCACCCCCCTTTCCCCTTCTATCGTTTCCTCTCTGGCATGGGGGTGGGGGTGAATGGAAGGTGGACCTGCTCCCTTTTGCCGCCCTCACAGATCTGCTATTAAAGTTCCACCTACGGCTAAAGAAGTTTTTGTCCGTGAAAAATGGTCATTTTGTTCTCCATCCCCACCCCCCACCCCAATCCTTGCTGGATAGAATGTTATTAAAATGCTAATTTAAAAGGGAAAAAAGAGTTAAATATCTAGCAATGGTGAAGTCTAATTGGACCCATAATGAGTTTACTAAATGTGAGCGCCCCTGACACTCGCGGAGCATAAACAGCCAGCAAACAGATCATTAGCAACGGCGTTCATTTATTTTGGCGACCTTAAGATGACCCCGCCGAGGGTAGGGTAAAAGAGCAGGTGGATCCGGCTGTGACACCCCCCTGGGGGGGTATCCAGGAAATGAAGCTATAAGCAGCTGCTATAGCAACACCTCTGTTGAACAGATGATGTAACGAACAGCACCGGCCTGAAAATCTTGGCAAACCAGAATGCGTCCAGCTCCCCTCCTCCTTCCCTCAACACACACACAGAGAGAGAGAGAGAGACATGAACAGGGTTTGCTGAAACAATCACAGCTCTTACCATGATTCATTCGTTCCTTTTGAAGGTATACAATGTACCTTTTTTGACCCCATTGGATTTCGAAATGAGGGATCAAAGCTCTCAAAGTGCATTTACCCCAGCATGCTCCCCCGCCCCTGGGACCTCACCACCACCCCAAAAGCAGGAAAGCAAGTTGTCCTAGCCTGTACCAGTATCTACCGAGATCAGGCAGCTGCCTGGGATTCTCATGGATATTTGAACGTATCTTCAAGAAGAGACTCGGGCAGGGCACAATTCTGAATCCGAATCCTTGCTGCCCTGCTGGTGTGCAGGAGGGCAGTGGGGACTGGATTAAAGCTTGCAGGAGGGAAGGATAGGTGCAGAAAGCTTTAGCTCAAGGTGAGGAAAGCCTCATGCCCACACAAACCTGGGAGCAGCACTGCCGTTAATAAAAGCTATACTGCTCATAGTACCCCCACAATTCTCCACCTGAATGGCCCATGAATGGCAAGGCAGGGATGGTTAAGTGTATGAATGTATGTGTATGAATGAGAAAGAGAGAAACACATAAATTCAACAAGGAAATGGGTGCATCTGATCCTCCATGTCAAGTACAGATTGTTAAATAAGGAATACAATGCATTACACAGACAATGTGACATAAATTAGCAGTGGTTTTGTGGGACGCTGTGGGTCTTGGTGTGGGATTGGGGAGTCCTAATCTTTGGAGTTTGTAGGAGTGTCTATTCTATGGGGCGTTGAGAACCTCAGGATGGTCACTCTATACAGCAAGAATGTTCCAGGGAAATGAGTACTTCCTAACAAATGTGCACTTCCCTAAAAGAAGAGGGTAGCCACGTCTTGCAGTGTTTAATAGTTTCTACAGTGTTTCTCAGCAGCCATCAGATATAGGTGTGGGCAAAATCCAGCTGAAAGTGAGCACCTAGTAAAAATAGGAAGATTGCAAAGGACAAGCTAAATTTTATGTTCAAATCAAGGGCATCCTGAACACCACAGGAGTTTTGAGGTGCATGGCTGCTCATAGATTCATATTTTGTCTAATTCTGGGTTGCTGCGCACATACTTTTTGATCAGCTCTGACACAGATATTGGTAGAAACTGAAAGTGCAGACAACTTCAAGCAATGAGAAACTGTCCAATTTGAACTTGAGCTTAGAAAAATTGATTCCAACCAAGCAAGACTTATAAAGACAGCAGACAGCATCTTGTGGATGAAATCTGGATTTCAGGATGTCAAAACTATTTAGCATCTCACCACAGAAGCAAAAATGTAAATCCAAATTTTATAATCTGGGAAGCTGAAATTTGGACAAGCGCTCTCTCTCTATATACATTCATTCCCATCAGTAAAACTTTCAGCTAAACACTACACCAAATTCACGAAAGCCTGTGCAACCTCTGACAGTAATGAAAGTTGGGCAAAAAATTAGTAAGGTTTATTTTAGCAGTACATTTCAAAGGTGTGCTTTTATAGATATATTATACAATACTACTTCCAAAGCTATAATTTAATATAATATTATTATGTCTACACTTTATATGTTGCAATATTCTCTGCTTCTAAAGGTTAGGTGAGGGCAGTTATATATATAAATTTATTATTTTTATTATCACTTGGGGTCCACATTTCCTCCAAGGAGTTCAGAGTAGCGTAGGAAGGAATCCCGCACGGTCTTCCACCTAGTTACTGCCCAGGCCCAGATCCATGTGGCTTGAGAGTTGGGGCTTTATTGGATTTGACCATTCCCTTGGTCTAGAAATAAATATGCATGCACTGAAAGCAAGACAAATAAAACTTACTGCTTTTCCACTCTTGTTAGGAGACTGGATAACTTCCACAAGATTGGTCCATTAAAAATTCCCACTCAAGAGTTCGCATCCTCGCAATGGACTAAAAATATACTGGCCTGCACCCTAAAAGATTGTTCTGTCTATTCTGTGAATTTCAGCATGATTTCTGAAAGTCATCTTGATTTTTTCCTGCATATGCCAAAGAGATACACAGGAGGTGCCCACATTGTACATACATGTTCTCTGCTTTTTTCCATGACCATACTCATGTCTCTGAAAGGTGGAGGAAATCCATCTTTTTACTGAAGTTTGTTACTGGGTTGTAGGAAATGCCGTTCAGCATATTTCCAGTCCATATCAATTTAGTATGTCAATACATAACTATTCTGCATCAATCAGCTGGTGTTTTTTTAAATGCATGAAAATTTGCATTATTTTAAACACATTTTTGTATGCATTTTACTGCATAATGTATATTATTGTGTGAATTCCACCCTAACACATGCATTTTTGTACAGACTTTTAACTGCAATATGCATTTTTCTATATGCATTGTGTTAGGGGGTTTTTTGAGCCAAAAACTACCTTACAAAATTCAGAGAAGTGCCAAAACTGAAGAATAGCTGCATTTTGAGCTGTGTTTTATTCTGGAGAGCACTCCTATCTGGTGTGTTGTATAAACACACAAAGAAATCCTAATCAGATGAGAAGCTCTAAATACTCCTGATGTGGCATGGGAGCAACCACAGAGGTGGCAGCAACCAGGACCATCTAAGTGGCATGTGCAGCAGATCTAAGGTGACACACCAACCAGCTGCTTTTGTACTTTAGTAACCCAGTTCATGGAAGTATGGAATAGCAGGTGACTGTGGATGTTCTACTGGATCTGAGGTTGAAAAGCAGACAGTGTGCAAGCTCTGAGCCTCACTGTAAAATGATGCAGGAGATCACACATGCATTACAGTGGTACCTTGGTTTAAGAACTTGGATTAAGAACGCTGCAAAGCCAGAAGTAGGTGTTTTGGTTTGTGAACTTTGCCTTGGAATAAGAACATGTTTCATTTCCTGTTGAGTGTGTTCCATTTGTAAGTTGAGTCCCCCGCTGCTATGGGAAAGCACACCTTGGTTTAAGAACACTTTGGCTTAAGAACAGACTTTGGAACGGATTAAGTTTGTAAACCAAGGTACCACTGTACTGTGCTGCTGGACGAATGCTGTTGTGTCCTAAACAATCGGCCTATGCATACCCAGTGTAGCAGACCTCTGTGCTGGTTTGGCACATGGGCGCCTATGAGGCTTGTATTGGTCTGGTGGCTTACATGAGCAAGTTGCTCCAGTAGTGGCTGCCCTAGACAGCTATGGGGCCACGGACCTCCAAATCTCAGAATGACAAACAAAGTGATTTTCTTCATATACTTAATGGGACCTGCCAAATCAGTTCATCATAGGCATCCCCATTGAAGCTCATAGGACAGACAGTTGCCCCATGGCCTGAAATTGGAAAGCTGATTAGAGCTGGACTCTTAGGGAATAATGTTTCCCTCTGTTTCAACCAGCTTTCTTTAAAAGCAACCTTACTCATGCCAGCTGCCTGATGTCTTTATTTGGGGTGTGTTTCCCCCCACCCCCTGCCTCTTTGCAAAGGGTACGAGCAAGAGTAATCCCTGGAAATTAGTATAAAATGAAATAAAAAAATTTCAAGTAACAAATGCCCTGTTACCCCTGCTTCCCCCCCCTCCTCCACACCCCCCCCTGGAACATCCCCCCTCCCTCCCTGGTGCACTTTCGATGAACCTGTGAAACTGTAGCAATGGCCCTTGAAGTGCAGTGGGGGGAATGATTTAGGAGAATATTAAAGGCAGTGTGGAGATTCAAAGGCGCCTCTCTCGGGGAGATGTGGAGAAATACGCAGCACAGATGGGCTGCACAGATTAAACATTTCCGTCACATTGTTTCCAAATTGTGTTGCGGTGCCTGAGGGTTGGCACTGCGGTCAGAGCGGCGCAGCGGAGTGGTAAGGAGCCGCCACGCTTTTATGGAATAAATATTAATATGGCAGCACCACGTGATTTTTGCGATCCCATTGGCTTGGGGTGATTGTGGAAGGGGGAGGAAGAGGGTGAGAAATGCTGTAACCAAGCTATTGTCTCTGAACTTGGATGCTTTCCTTTTCTTTTTTTTTAATGGGGTGGGTGGGGGATAAATGGTATTAGGATTGTAAAGCACTTTGCAAACATAAGAAGAACTAATATGTAATCATGGAATTCTTTTAACTGGGAAGGACCAGAAGGTCATCAAGTCTGTCACTCTCCCAAAGCAAGGGGGGGAGATCTTATATCAGGAGCGCCCCAACCCCGCCAGCTTAGATATGGGGGTGCACACTGTCTTCAACATAATAAAAAACAGGGGGGCCTCTAAGCTGGACACCCATTGTTATTTTTTAAAAATTCCCAAGGTAAGTAAAATAATACAAAGTGCTAGGACAAACCACCGATCCCAATCCAGCATACAAGTTTATTTCAGTTGCACAAGATTCTTCCTCCAAATAGAAGTTCAAGGAAAAGGAAAAAGGGCAGGGGGACCTCCTTGTTTTTAAATAATGCACTTGTCTGCAGGAAACAAAGGCAAATATACTAGCACTTTTACACTTTGGTAGGGGAGCAGAATTCTCTTAATTGAAGCATCGTTACAAAAACAAATGATTTTTTAATTTTTATTTTATTTGTTGATGCTGTTGGCTTTAAGGAATTTTGTGAAAAGCCGAACAAGTTGGTAAAAAAGTGGTAAATTTGACAAGTTGATACCAAACTTTTTTACCTTAAAGTTCATCAAGATTTAAGTCTTAAATTTTATTATGTTAAATTTCCCCCTCAACATTAGGATGCATTCCCTACGAAATACAATTCCTCTTGCATTGGTGTATCTCACCTCTCTCACCTCTGAGATTACAACTAAGTGCCACAAGCGCCTATCAAGAGCATATTGAGGCATTAGGGTACCCGTATTTAGGTACCAGGGACATGGGTGGCGTAAACGGCATTTCTGTGCGCTGCTCTGGTTCGCCAGAAGCGGCTTAGTCATGCTGGCCACATGACCCAGAAGCTGTACCAGTAAAGCGAGATGAGCACCGCAACCCCAGAGTCGTCCACGACTGGACCTAACAGTCAGGGGTCCTTTTACTTTACGCAGGTGGCGCTGTGGGTAAAAGCCTCAGCGCCTAGGGCTTGCCGATCGAAAGGTCGGCGGTTCGAATCCCTGCGGCGGGGTGCGCTCCCGTCGTTCGGTCCCAGCGCCTGCCAACCTAGCAGTTCGAAAGCACCCCCGGGTGCAAGTAGATAAATAGGGACCGCTTACAAGCGGGAAGGTAAACGGCGTTTCCGTGTGCAGCTCTGGTTCGCCAGAGCAGCGATGTCACGCTGGCCACGTGACCCGGAAGTGTCTTCGGACAGCGCTGGCCCCCGGCCTCTTGAGTGAGATGGGCGCACAACCCTAGAGTCTGGCAAGACTGGCCCGTATGGGCAGGGGTACCTTTACCTTTACCTTAGGTACTTAAAGAGAGGGGGAACTTTTGATAACTTAAGAAATCAATCAAAGTCAGACATTATTGTGCACTCTTTCTCTTCCTTCCATGAGTGAGTCCACCATCTTTTGATGCCTGATGTGGAAAATCTAACTGGCATGCCCTTGCACTCATAATAAACAAGGGCATAACCCGTTGGGAAGCTGTCCTGTACATGCCTGATTGAAATGAATGGGAGCTGCCAAAACCAGGCATCTGAGGAAGGCTTACCTTATTACAAGACATCTCTGCTTCCAGTGCTCATCCCCAAATTCTCCTGCCTCCTCCTGGAAATTAACTGCACACTTTTTTTGCCTCTATCCCATGAAGTTCCTTGTGGGAGTTTTGCAGCGTTCTGATTATATTAATAGCAAAGAAGTAATATGGGATGGTTGTGCATGTTGTGTAGATTTAATAATTCATACTAATTGTGATTTATGGGAAGAAGCGTTTGAATACGTAAAGAACCAGCCTAGGAGGAGGACTGGTGAATGTAAGCACATGGAAAGAAAGAAAGGCAGCAAACCGGAATGTGGTTAAAGGTGTGGGCAGAGGATTTATGAAAGGCAATTGAAGTATGCCACCTTTACCAAGAGAGAAAAGGCTACTCGCCTGAACTTACTTTCTTATTTATTTATTTTGATTTTGCATTTTCTATTTTACATATACAAGCAAAATAAGAAGATAAACATGAAATCCCCTTTGACTTCCCTCCCTGCCCCATTGTCGATCTTAATATTGTGATTTCCCCCTCTGCATCTCTTTGATAAATCCGTTCTTATAAATCCTCTATCATTCCATAGTTCAGATTTTTACCACAAGTTTTCTGTCATTCCTACCAAAGTGTGTAATTGTTTACAATCGTTTTTCAAGTACAGTGGTGCCCTGCAAGATGAATGCCTCACAAGACGGAAAACTCGCTAGACGAAAGAGTTTTCCGTTTTGGAGGTGCTTCGCAAAACAAATTTCCTATGGGCTTGCTTCGCAAGACGACAATGTCTTGCGAGTTCCTGCTGGTTTTTTTTCCTCCCCCCCCCCTTTTTCTAAGCCGCTAAGCCGCTTATCAGCTGATCCGATCAGCAGATAAGCCGCTAAAAGCCACTAATAGCGCTAATCCGCTAATCCTTCAATGGGCTTGCTTCGCAAGACGAAAAAACCGCTAGACGAAGAGAATCACAGAACGGATTCTTTTCGTCTTGCAAGGCACCACTGTAGATTGTAGACTTTCCCCATCCTTTATTAAAGTCCGCCTCTTCTTGGTTTCTAATTCTTCCTGTAAGTTTTGCCATCTCGGCATAGTTCATCAGTTTTATCTGCCACTTCCTTGGTCAGAGTTGTACCATCTTTCCATTTCTGGGCTATCAGAGTCCAGGCAGCTGTAGCCACGTACACGAATAGTTTCATCTGGTCCTTCGGAATCTCTGGACCTATAATACCTAAGAGAAAAGCTTCTGGTTTCTTAGGAAAAGTTATTTTCAACATTTCCCCCCCAATTCATTACATATCATTTCCCAGAAGTCTTTTATCATCTTACATGACCACCACATGTGATATATATATATATGTATATTTAGAAAACCCTTCTTTTTGTCCAACCTAAACACTTCATTAAGCTGGTGATATTGCAACCAGTGGTGGAGGAAGGGGGTGCGGTCCTCCCTGGGTGTCATCACTGGGGGGGGGGGTTGACAAAATGAGGGTTTTTTTAAAAAAAATGGGCTCACAAAACTTTTTAGGAGTGACGTGATGACTTAGTCGCCTGCAGGTTCTGCACTGCCTGAAACGGCAACGTGGGACTTGCGTCTGCCTACTGCCTCTCCCTCAGCTGCCCTACAGCTGAGGGGGAGGCGGCAGAGAGGCTCCAAGCATCGGAGAGGCTGGCTCCACCCCCATCGGCAAGGGTCACACCGCCCCCATCGGTGCAGATCGTGTTGCCCCTGGCTGCAGGACACACCCCACACACACACACACCAGGCACCCGAGCAGCTAGCTACACCACTGATTGCAACCAGTCGGTTACTAATTCTCTTATATCTTTGAACCTCCTTAATTTTAAATATTGGTCTACTTCTATTAATAATTCTTTATATGTTGCCCAATCATTTCTCATATTCCTTTTTCTCACCAATATTGTTTCAAGTGGGGAGAGCCACCATGGTGTTTTGTGTTCCAATAATTTTTTATATTTGTCCCATACTTCATACACCGGTTTCCTTATAACGTGATTCAGAAAAGCTTTATGTCATGCCACAAATAGGCATGCCAGCCAAATCTGTTATCATGACTTTCAAGATCTAATATGGAACTGTTTTTCAGCGATATCCATTCCTTTAACCAGCAAAGATAAGACGCCTCAAAATATAATCTCAGATCTGGTAAGGAGAATCCACCTCTTTCCTTGGCATTTGTCAGTAATTTATACTTTATTCTTGTTTCTTCTCCTGGCAGATAAATCTAGTAACAGCTTATCCACTCAATTCCCCAGAGCCTGGCTTTGCATGCAGGGAAAGTCCCTAACCACCGAGGGTTTGAGTCCCTTCAGCTACCCTCACCTGGTTTAGCTGGCTAGTCAAAGCCATTCCCTGGCTCTGTCACATGCTGACAGCTTCTAGGAGCCACAGGTGGGAGCTGAGTGCAAGGTGGGGACCAAAGGTGGATAAATTACCCCAGAAGGAGCACAACATGTCCCCCACCAGAAGCAGTACCCTCCCCTAATACCCCATACACTCCTGTTATGACATTAATGTTATGACTAGATATAACATTCATGGTATGAATCCTTGGGGGAATCTATGTGCCATTGAATTGTTTTTGTATCCATAGGAAAAGGTATGATCAGTGACACTTGTGCCTGCCAACTGTCTAATCACAACTCTGATGTGAAGTGCCCATATTGAACTAAGCACTCTCCAGATATGTCCAGTGTTAGTTTATAGAACGTGTTTTGTCCGCCAGCACTTCACAACTGGTCTTCAGCACTTAGAAGTTAAAACAACTGAATTCACTCTGAGATACAGGTGTTTGTGAGAAATAATCACATATAGTCAGAAATTAAGCACTCGTTCAAGCACCAATTAGAACAGGAATGCATCACCCATACAGCTGTTCAGAGGGAGGAACTTCAGACAATTCCACACAAGATGCAAATAACACATTCCTGGTCCATGGAATCAGGTAATGCCAGAAAACCAATCATGTCCCTCTACCTCCTTTAAAGCTCTCAGAGCTGCTGCATATCCATATTGTAGTCTATCAGGCACACTGGCCTGAAGGGAAAACACACTCCAGCAGAGCAGAGCCTTTAAGAGGTGTGACCTAGGAAAAGTCCCAAGGAACAGATAGAAAAGTCTTGAGGGTCTCATTAGGTCCCTTGGATTCCCAGTCTTCATTTATCTGTGCTTATTGTTGAGAGGTTTCTCCTAATGTTTAACTGAAATCTACCATCTGTAATGTAAGCCCATTAGAACTAGTCCTGCCCACTGGGGCAACGGAAAATAAGTACCCTGTTCTATAAGAGAACCCTTCAGAGATTTGAAGTTTATTCTCATATCTGCCTTCAGTCTTCTCTTCACCTGGCTAATCACACCCAGTTCCCTCAACCTTTCATTGTACAACTTTTGCCCTCTTCTGAACCTATTCAAGTTTGTCTGCATCCTTTCTAAAAGTGTGGTGCCAATGGAAAACTGGGCTGAAACTAACAAAAGGAAATTCAATATAGACTAATTTTTAAAAAATCAAATGCACAAGGATAGTATGGGGGACATCTGGCTTGGCAGCATACAAAAAGGATTTCAGGATCTGGTCATTGACCATAATAATAAAGATTTGATTAGATCTCAGAATTATAATCAATCACAAGCTGAACATGGCAGCAGCATAGCGTGGGTTGTCAGCACCCGGGGCAAGGCAAGTAATTTGCGCCCCCTAACCTGGGGCAAGGCAAGTAATTTGCGCCCCCTAACCTGCCGCCGCTGCCAGCTTCTTCTTGCTGCTGCCTGGTCTGGTCTGGTGTGGTTCTCTCCCGCGCTCAGCACTGCGCTGGGCGGCTGCTGCACTGTCCCTCCCCCAGATAGTCCCTCGCTCTCTCTCCGCACCGCACGCCTGGCACCCACCCCCTCCACAGTGGGCGGCGACCCAGCGGCTCGGATCGGATTCGCACAGCCAGCACTGCAGTGAGAGAGAGTGAGTGAGCCAGATAGGGACAGAGAGCTGCGAGTGCGAGCGCCCCCCCCCGATGTTGCGCCCGGTGCGGCCGGCCCCCCCTGCACCCCCCACGCCACGGGAACATGGATCAGCAGTGTGAAGCTGCCCCAAAAAAATATAATACAATTTTAGGCTGCATTAGTAGCACCATAGTTTCCAAGTGGGTCCGGTGTAAAGGTGATTACTAGCCCCAATGGCTATGTTCTGCCTTCACAGTCAGAGGCAGCAATGCTTCTGAATATCAGTTGCTGGAAACCACAGGAAGGAATAGTATGCTTGTGCTCAGATCCTTGTGGTACCATGCTCAAAAACATGACCCAGGTTGATGAGAAACCATTGATGAACATGCTCGATTTTTCCTGCTCTGGATCCACCTGATGGGATTATTGTATACCCTGCATTTAACCAGTTTGCTAACCAAATATCATGGGGAACTTTATCAAATGCTATGCTGAAATAAAGATAAATTATGTCCACTACATTCCCACAATCTACTAAGCTTATAACCCAATTAAAATCACTTATCACTACATTGTTACACAGATGATTAT
Organism: Podarcis bocagei; assembly: GCF_964188305.1. NCBI lineage: Eukaryota > Metazoa > Chordata > Lepidosauria > Squamata > Lacertidae > Podarcis > Podarcis bocagei. Next base: position 23,162,196 of record NC_138138.1, read on the forward strand.
AAACTGACTCCTTTTTCCTCTGTTCTAGTGTGTTCCAAGGTATCAAAGTCAGATTGGCCACTCTGTAATTTCCCAGATCTTCTCTCTCCCTCCCGCACCCCATCTCCACACTGTGAGGTTCCACACTCTTCTCCTCTTGGGAGTAGACAAAAGCAACTCCTTCCCTAGTTGCAGGAGTTCCTGATATCCTGGAGGAAATGGAAGGAAAGTACAAGCTCCTATGAAGAGATGGCGCCCCTTCCTGACCCCGATATCTAGGATTAAGAAGGCTAGACTTCCATGGCAGAGGCCACGTCATGACTTTCCGCCTGACCATGAGGCAACGTAGGCTGTCATCTCAGAAAATAGGTTTTGGGCACTAAAGAGACAGAGAGGTCTCATTCATAGAGCACTACCTACAGGGAAGTTTCTCTATGCAAGCCCCTTTGAAATGACGGGGGGCAGGGCGGGAGCTGCACATGAGCACAGGAGAAATGTCTTGAGCTGTCACTGCAACTTCCTGGGGGACATTCAGACCCTAGCACCTCGCTTTCATTCTAAAAAACTGGCCAATGTGCTCAGGTTACTTCCTTTCCAGTGTTAAGCCCTAAATTTTGTTCTGAGCCAGCTTTCAGCCCTGGGCCAGTTTTTGAGGTAAACAGATGTCTGCAGCAACCCAATATAAAACCCTCCCATGTCAAGCGACCCTCCAATAATGCGTGACACAGCTCACCTATGAATTAGAGGCCTCCATTTTACTAACAATAATGTATGATGCTCCGGCACTAATAATGGGGCCAAGCAATCATATACCGATAAGCCTGTGATTGATTTTGGCTTTTCTCCTCGGGCATCCATCATCCCGCCATTGATCTTCTGTGAGCGACTGGGGCTGATTAACTACATCGCCAAAGTAGGATCGGGGTTGTTTACGAGGCGCTTGGACTGTAACTAGAGCTAAGTTGGGGTTGAGGAGTAAATATTGCTAGATCAGCGTTGGCAAGGTGGGGTGTGGAGCCAGCCTTTTGTTTTAGAACAGGTAATGTCTCACTATAGAGAAAAGAGTTTGCCTCCAAACCCTGAGGCTTAGCCAGGAGCCAGAATCTGTTTTCTGTGCCAAGCAGGGCCAGCCCATGACATTTTGGCACCTGAGGCAGACCCCAAAATAGCACCCCTTTCCCACTAGGGAAGAAGGGACAAGGGAAGATCTACATCAGGAACAAAGGTGTGAGGGGGAGATCAACATTGGGATCTGCTGCCCCAGTGGGCCGTCACTGCACCTTGCCTCATGTGTGGTGCCAGGGCTCTCCTCTGGAGAAAACTAAGTACATGAAAAAAGAGTGCCTCTGAGCATGTGTAGTGATTCTTTCCATTCATAGTGAGGGCAGAGCTGTACATGATGAGAAATATGGGGCTACCAGCAAAAGCAGAAGTTCTGTATTGAGTTCTCCCTGCTCCGTAACGTGTAGTAAAACGTAGCCAATTTCTTGATGTCGTGCTGCGTGTTTCCTCGTCATTGCTTCACATCCAATTCCTCACATCATGGAAGGATTTGCCACATCCTGGAAGGCAGGATATAAATAATTGCAATAAATCAATAGAGATAAATCACTGGTTGTCATTGCCAAGGAAAAATGCAACATGATGATGGTATCAGAACATGCTGTTAGTTTTACTACAAGTTATGGAGGAGGAAGGGGAGAACTCAAAACCAGGTTGCTGTTTTGGATAGCAACACCATGTCTCTCATAGCATGTAGTTGCTGTATACTTTGAGTAACCACAGAATATCCAATGCATACACTTCTGGGACCGAAGGAAGGAATTCCTTTGAGTGTTTATTCCAACACCTCTTGCTTCTAAAAATTAACCAACCTCTTTGATGATTGACTAGGAATTCAGCCCAGCCTTCCTCCTCCTGTCAATCTTATCTGTGGCCATATTGTAGTTTGCTGTTCCTGTCAACAGCTTAGTTCAGAGTTCTGCAAATTGTCTCACTTATTCCACTGTCAGTGCTGTTGGCAGCTCATGCAAGTGGGATGAATTTTGCAAGAGCTTAGCTCTAAATCCCAGAGCAACCATAATTAGGAGAATATAGATTCACATTTTTGGAAATAAATTGTAGCAAGGAGAACTTGCTTGAGCAAACACACACACACACAAACACACTGAGTCAAATTCATTTTTGCTCTTAATTATTTGCAAATGACAGCCTGTTTCAGTGTTGCCTCGCTGACAAGCAGCTTGCAGGAAATGCTTACTTACAGAGATGCTGCACATGTAATGCACATGAGATCCTGAACAGTAATATTTAAAAATACCCACTAAATGCACTTCACCCATCATGAGTAGCAGTTGTGAAAGCTGCTGCCAGAATCAGAAGCATGCTCCTGCTATTTGTGGTTAGGGATACGCATTTGGTAAGGATCTTTTAAACATCACTCTTCCTGCATAAAGCATTTGCGACACATAAAGGGGCTTCTCCTTGTCTGCATGTGGGGTATATATAAAATCTAAAACTAGCTTTTAACAAGCAGCAGGTCTTACCTTGGTTTAGCTCAGCAGGTGAACATGTCATGTGCATGCAGAAAGTAACAAGTTTGTTCCAAGGCATAGGCATCTCCAGTTACAAAACCTCCCAGAGTAGGACTGGGAAGGACCTTTGCTAGAGAGCCGTCACCAGTCAGAGTACATTGCACTGGGTTTAATAGACCAAAGGTCTGATTTAGTATAAAGCACATTCATTATATTCCTATGACCACTGAGTAACTGCAACCAGCCGCTGCATCTGGGCTTACCGAGAAAGAACTCAGTGGGTGATAACTTCCCATTAGATTTGCACCCCAGTAATATACATGCACACATATTTTATACAGAAAGCAAAAGAGCGCTGCAGCCCTGAGGCTGTTTCTGCCTTGCCCCTCAAAGACGTATCAGTGGTCATCTTGGGTAGTTGCTGAGCTGTCATGCAGAACGCTCTCCAAATAGGGAAACAGTGGGGATGGGGGCAGATGGAAATTAAAAGCGAGCGGCTCTGTAGCAGGGGTCTTCATTCTCTTTTCCGGCTTACGAGAGCTGCCTGCTGTTTCCTCCCAGTCTTACTCCCCCTACCCCCTGCCGCTACCTGCTTGCTAAGGCATTTTCTTGTGCCACGGTAGAGAGAGTCCAGACATCGAGACAGGAGGCATGCAAAGGACACCCGTGATGCTGTCAAAAAGCAGTAAAGCAGCCGCATGAGAAGGCTGAGAGTAGCCAAGAAATGTCCCCCTTGTTGCTTGTCGGCATCCTATTTTGGTTTATATGTCCTTTCCCATAGGTTTAGATATTGTTTTCCCATTAGTTGGTGTACATCAGCAACATAAATTCTTCTATGTCTGTGCATGTGCAATCCCTCCACGGACCCCCACGCCCAGGAAAGATTGATCCGCATGCAGCTGTTTCAGCTTTGCTGCTGACAAGAAATTTGGGAGCCAAGGGATGGGGAGAGAAATTTTGCATTTCATTTTTACTTCCTTTGCATATTTTTGCTTCATCTTTTTTAATCGGCAGGGATGCCACCCCTGCGCTAAGCTTATGTTCTGTTCTTGAGATCCTTTTACACATCTTGGATAACACACACACCTCTTTCAGTTCATGCAGTCAGCGCAGGTAAGGTGAAATCCTGTGATCCCATTCCCTAGGCCACAGTTCAGACTTCAAGCCAAGAACATTGCAGATTTTCCTAATTTTTGATACTACACGCCTCCATTTGATTTCACTACTCAGCACACCAATTTTAGGCAGTCTTCAATGTGCCTGTCTTTCATACCAGTACTCCTGTGAATCAGGGGGTGCAGGAAACCTGAAGCACATAACGCTTTAGCCAGGATATCCTTTTGTTGAGGCCTTTTACCCTGGGCCCAGGAGAGGGGCTGGGAATGAACTCCAAAATCCACTATCATTTTTGAAACTGAACTCTGCTTGGGATGCTGACCTCAAAGTTACAGTGCTTAGACATTTTACAGTGCTGAAACATGCCTGCAAAATAATAAAAAAGCCCCTATTAATGCTGGATTGCTGTAGGACAAACTCAGCATTCTTGCTGCCCTTGTTGGCATGAATCAGGGGTGTCCCCTGCTAACTCTAAGCTATAGTGCACAGGTCCTGGAGCAACTCTGCATGGGGAGCCAGCTACCACAAAAGGAGGGTTAAGAGCCTGGACTCAGGATTGCTGGTGTGGCATGGGAAGCCTCTCTTGAACGGAGCCACCTCAGACAGCTACCTCCTCTGTCCTCATGGTCAAGCCTGCCCTGGATCAATGGATGTGTGCAGGTCCAGAGGGTCTAGCGTCTAGCACTCACTGGAATTTGTTTCAACATTTTCTGCTGAAGAAGTCATCCTCTCCATCACCCCATACAAAAAAATTCCCCCTTGCTAAGCAAAGCCCAAACCTCCGGCATCAGCAGCTTATGGAGGGAAGCTGGCAAATTAGCACCTCCAGACGCAAGGCAGGGTTCACCTCGGGCCGGGGCTCTGCCAGTGCAACTTCCTCCATTTTAATAGTTTAATAAAAATTAGCATAATTAACGAACATCTGTATGATCCAGAGCGGTGCAATTTGGCACTCGGAAACGAGAGCTTAAACATTATTGCTGGGAGTTTAATGTTGTTTTAATTCTTTTTGGCACAGCACAGGGAAATAAAGCGCCCGGCGCCGATGGTTCTCGGCTTGTGCTCATTTGCATTCCATTCTTCCTTTTTTGATTATGAACAATCGCTGGCTCCCCAGCAATCCATCAAAGCCGAAATTGTTTTAAAATACCTCACAGTGCTCAGGCCAAGGCAGTGCTTGGAAGAAGGTGGGTCCGGTCTCAGTCTTCGCCTTTTACATCCATCTGGCACAGTATCCCTTTCTCTGTTTTTTTCCTGGTGCCTTGGGCTTGTTCACACATACATCTACATCACTTCATTACTCTGTTCTTGGCTATTTTAGCAGAATGTGTGAACTGACTCTGGGCTGAAAAGCATTGTGCATGAACTGACATCAGGTGATATGAAAGATGTTTGTGGTGATTAATCTATAATGGCTCGTTCGCCATGCATGTCGCCATTAGATGCTGCGTAGTCAACAAGTGATTAACATACTTGTGTGAAACAACCCATAGCCTTTATACTGAAAGCTGCGACACTTGCCTGGAAACCCTTCAGCTTGCAGCGTCTTGCTCCTAACGTGTCCATGAGAGAGGTTATTCTAGAGAAGAAAGCACTCTGAAAGTGCTCAGAGGAACTCTTCTTTACTTTTGCTTCACATATCCCTGCAGCTATTTAAGGAGCAAAATGTAGGACATTCTGCCTCACCCATTGTCCAGTGGGCCAACAGCTGCTAGAATCATGTTTTCCACCACTAAGGGAAGGGCAAAGACTCTATGGCTCCACTCACTGGCCAGAGAGCTGACAGTCCCGGGTTCTCCACAGCCAAAACAGAACTTCTGCCAGAACTTGCAGTTCTTCTGGGTGCTGTAGCAGAAGGCTCTGTAAGGACAAGTTTGCACAATCAACAGGGTTAAGTGGTAGATATTTTTCTGAACTCTTCAAGCTGCAGGCGGAAGGATACAGTTTGAAGAATATGCAAAAACAAACACAACCCTTTCCCCTTAGAAAACTGGTGCATCAGGCAGAAGCCTAGTCCAAACCTTTATATGTACAGAGAATCTTATCTATGAACATTAATATTGTATTCTTAAGTGTTATGGTAAGTTAAAAGTAGTTTTATTTGGTGCAGCATTTGCGAAGGGAGAAATACAAAGCATTTGGGACTCTTGCTTTAATGCTGCTTTATTCCAACAGGTTTATTTTATATGTTAGACCCTTGACAGTTGTATTTTTATTGTTTTAATGCAATTGATTATATCCTGTCTTTCTACAGTGTCTAAGGCAGCTAACCAAAATTACATCAAATTAAAAGTTCAAAAAAATATTAAATGAGAAATAATAATTCATATTGCTATTTTAAATGCATGTACAGAAGTATAGTGCCCCAGTCATGGGAAGGAATAGTCCTGCTCTTTTCAGACCACACCTGGAGTACTGCGCCCAGTTGTGGGCACCACAATTTAAGAAAGATATTAACAAGCTACTATGTGTGCAGAGGAAGGCAGCCAAGATTATCAGGGGTCTGGAAACCAAGCCTTATGAGGAAGGGTTGAGGGAATTGGGTATGTCTAACCTGGTAAAGAGGAAACCAGATGACCCTCTTCCAACTCTACAATTCTGTGATCCTGTGCTCATTGGACACAATCCATTAAGCCCTTTAACTTTTCTATCAACACCAAGTGACACTTAATGCTGAGTACAGTGGTACCTCGGGTTACATACACTTCAGGTTACATATGTTTCAGGTTACACACTCCGCTAACCCAGAAATAGTGCTTCAGGTTAAGAACTTTGCTTCAGGATAAGAACAGAAATTGGTCTCCGGTGGAGCGGCAGCAGCAGGAGGCCCCATTAGCTAAAGTGGTGCTTCAGGTTAAGAACAGTTTCAGGTTCAGAACGGACCTCCAGAACGAATTAAGTACTTAACCCGAGGTACCACTGTATTTTGCAATTTATCCCACCACTACCCAGAATGATGAGCACGTGTATGTTTTACAATCAGTGCAGTCTTGCTGTAACCTTTCAGGCTGCTTGTGTTTGTGGCTCCCATGTTGGATTAGATGGGCCATTGGGCTGACCCAGGAGGCCCTTACGTTCTTACGAGTTCTGTGGCAGAGGCAGGAGTCTAAGCCCATGACATCAAGGCCCTTCATCCAGCTATTTCTCTTAACGCTGTTCTTACTTCAATTCCAGGAGTACAACATGTATGGCTGGTGGGTCGGAGAGCTGAACAGCATGGTGGGGATTGTGCCAAAGGAGTATCTTATGCCTGCCTACGATGTGGAAAGATGAATGGCAGGTAAGACAAGGCTGAGTTTGTGTCGTTGGGCAACGATTGTGGCGGATCTCCTTCAGGTTTAATCGCCTGCTATGGGACAGTTCTGCTTTACAGTCACCATATGATGCTCTTGAATAATTGCTACTCACTTCAGTAGGGCTGATGCACTAGAACAGGCATGGCCAAACCTGGCCCTCCAGATGTTTTGGGACTACAGTTCCCATCATCCCTGACCACTGGTCCTGTTAGCTAGGGATCATGGGAGTTGTAATCCCAAAATATCTGGAGGGCTAAGTTTGCCTATGCCTGCACTAGAACTTGCCAGAGAACTGTTCTCAGATACGTCTGTCTCTCAGAACCAAGCTACACATTATAATAAATGTGTGGCATGGGTTTTTAAATAGCAGCTAAGCCCCCATCCTCGATCAATTTGAATCGGGGCCTCAGCACAGGCTGAGGAGTGGATTAACCCTTTCCACTGCAGTGCAGTTCCAGTTAAAATTCTTCCCACCTCACAAACTACTTTTTGTTCCAAAAAGAAAAATGCTGTCCCCCCCGCCCCACTAAATACCTATCACTCCTGCTATAGTACTGAGATTAGGGGAACCTGCAGCTGCTACTTAAAGACACTGACAAATTCAAATATGCACTTAGCATGTAGTTTGGCCCTCACTCCGTTGCTCTTAATGGCACCTGAAATTCATCACCTGAAGTGGCTGACTTTTCTCATGGCAAGTCAAAAACTTTGAAGGAACTTTCCTTTTGCATTCCTCAGCTGCTTGCCAAACAATTTTCAATGTTTCATTCAAAGCTGCTTGCTTGAATGTTTCATCGGCTGATAGGTCTTCCCTCAGAGGTGCCTTGGAGTTAACTGAACTGCACTTAAGATAAGTGAAACACATAGTGTGATTTTAATCAGCCACCAGGAGGTGGTGCTGTTACATGTGTTGAAGGGAATGCACCAGCTGGGGGGAAAAGGTGAAAGAAGGGATTCTCCAAAATGGTGGACAGTTGGCAAAGAGAAAATGGAGGGAAGCTCAGCAATTGCTCATTTGTATTCTGTAACTTATCTGGTTCTGAAGATCCCTAAAGATCTAGTCATTGATGAGAGGCAGAGGTATTATATGGTGTATTCTCAACTATAGAGAGAAAGCAATTTTACTTCCCTTTGCAAATAATTGTTTTGTCTAGGCAGAGATGAACTGTTGGGTAATTAACTGAGAATCAGCCACCTTTCTGTTCTGCCTGATGAAAACTATTGAACAACTCCAAAAGATAGCATATTCTCACAGCCATATAAACTGGCCCAATATAATTGTCATAATATATAAACTACTTTCTGTGTTTGTTAACTGTTGAGTTGAGTTGCTGTTTACTAATGGGAAAGTGGCTCTGTGAACCACTGGTTTGTCTTGGGACAGTTGTTTTTAGGATGGGACTACAAGAATGATCATGCAGTTGTTGGTTGTTGAGGGTTACCCCTGTCTGGCAGTGCTGCCCACTGATCTGGAACCACAGCCCCCGATATCAGATAGCAAAGGAAAGAAATCTCAACCATGCTCAGAGACACTCCTGTCTCTATTATATGTGACATATTCCAGGTCTCTGAACCCTGGCAAAAACAAATTCTGAGGCTGTGTTATGATGAGATGTGGCTTAAATTGAACACTGAGTGGGGAGATCCATATCCTTTCATTATTGTAGATGATATTCTCCAGCCCAAGAGCAGGCTGGGTATCTGAAACATTAACAGAGAGTTTGTTAAAAAGGCACTGCACGCAATGTTTCTTGATTGTTTTTTTACATAAGCCTGGATTAAACCTGGAGGAATATTGTCTCTGGCTCCATCTTCTGGCCTCTCCTTTCTGCTGGAGCAAGCCAGGAAGTCTCCACATTAGGAGAAAGCATTAAGAGTCATTAGGTGAATTTTGAGTTAAGAGTGAAGTGGAATTCAATAAGGTCATACTGTGTTGGCAGGGAGCACATTTATACAAGGCAAGGCTAGGGGAGGAATAGCTGGTTAGACAAAGGTGCTAAAAAGATGTAGGAGTCAAGGTAGAAGAACAAACTATATCAAAATACAATTTTAAATTTTACTGAATTAGTGACCAATCTGTAGCGTGGGTGCCACAAGTGGCACAGGCAGTAGAGTCTCATTGGCCTGACTGTAGCATGGAGTCAGGTCTGATTTCCTGCCTGCCCCCCACACTTAGAGGCAAGGCCACCTCAAGGCATGTGAATGGGGTGCAGTGTATGCTGCAGTGGAATTATGAAATACTTTGGACTTTGCTTGGGTGCCCTAGTCCAATAAATTGGCCACCACTGTTTAATTAACTGCAAGGCTAGCTCCATGTTTGCTTGGACCTGGGTACCAGATTTGCTCAAGCAAAAGCCCACTACTCTGTCACAAGCTGGATCCTTGATCTAGTGTTACATGCCACCCCCAATCTCTACGCCAGTGTGAGATTCCAGGTAGCTCCTGATGCTCTTTACTGAGTCTGCATTTTGCTTTTATGGCATATGGTTTATGATACATGGTTTATATACAACATATATACAAGTGGGTCCTGCTTCCTTCATAGGCACATCAGCATCCTTGCCCTGCAGCTTGCCTTGCTCCCTCAAGTCACACCCCAGCTTCACACTGGTCTCTTTTAATACAGGCAGAAGTCCCACTGCCTTTGATCCTCATGTTGTGTGAATGACTCATTACCCTAGGCAAACACCTCAAAGGGAAATTAGCCTGACTCAATTATTTTCTAACAGATGTTAATTTCAACTCACGAGGTGTCTAATACACAGTTTAGGAAGTTAACTCCTGCACATGCCAATTAAAGGATTTGAAGTGCCTAGTACACAGCTCAAATGCACACATGGATCTGTCTTAAATGTGCATGAGTCTGGCTGTTTCCTGTTTTTAATACTGCAAGCCTTAAACTCTAGCACCTTCAAACCTGTAACACTTTCCTCTGATATCCAGAGTCCTGAGATTACAGCAAGCAGGTGAGCAGGCTTTGTGCCAGATCCACTCAGGTCACTTGCACACTCCTTAATTTACCCTCCCTGCTGGTTTCCCAACAGCCAAGAGTGGTGAGTTGGAAATTATGCCAGGTCTGGGACTAAGCTACATAGGCCCTTTAAACGTTTATGAGCCCTGGGCAAACTGCTCAGCATTCCTTGTGCTGGTGCCTTGTGGCAAGCGATTGCCTGTATTCACTGTAGGTTTTTCATTCCAGAAGGAAATTGGAGGCTTTCTTCGTAGAACTTGAAATTTCCAAGCAGGGCTTATTTTGTGAACCAAGAGCAGAGGGGCATCCAGCACCCTAAGGCTGGATGTAGTGGGTTAGTTACCTAGAGCGAAAACCCATTTTTGAAGTTTGTGTTTCAGACACACATAACAGCAAGTCCAGGACCTTTTGTGTGGAGATTGAGTGATTTACAATGAGCACAGCAGTCGCCAGACATCACAAATGGAGGGGTCCACATCAAGACTGATGAAATATTGTCAATTAAAAAAAAAAGGAGTGGGAGGGTCTTGCGGAGCAACAAAAAACCTGGGCTGAATGTGAGCTGTGGGTTGGCCACCTTATTGATCATTCTATTTTCATAGTTTTTCCTCCCAAATGACCATCTTCACATTTATTTTATGTTCCCTCCTAGATAACCTGGGTCTCATCTCTTCCCGTCCCTTGCATTGTTGATGCAACAGAAACACTTCCTAGAACCCCTCTTTGCTATTCCTAAGAAAAATATGTGCACACGAGATGTCCTCAACCCACATTAAATCTGCAGCAGAAGCACAGTCTCCTCTCCTGTTGTTCCTTCAGCCTTTTCCATTCTGAGATAGAGTTCTTCACACTCTAGAGACTTTTGCTCTAGTACTTTTCCCCCACTTGGCACATGCTCTTGTTCTGCAGAAGGTGGCCAGACATTCCACATACATGATGGTGGGGGCAGTACTTGCTTTTGCAGAACACTCAATGGGGAAATATGTTGACAATATTTTGGAATAAATACTTCTGTCATTTCCTGATTAGAAAGTGTTTATTGTGCTGAGGTTTCTCTCTCTCTCTCTCTCTCTCTCTCTCTCTGTGTGTGTGTGTGTGTGTGTGTTTATCAGCTAGTCAAGTTTTATTGCTTTAGCCAAAGGCCAAAACATGCAGTACAGAATACAGTATAATTAGAATAAAACTCCCAAATCCCAGATAAAAGTTATGAGGGAGGCAGAAGAGATTCCATTTAGAACAGAGTAATTTGGATTTTATTAATGCTTAAAATATTAAGTATGCTTATAATAAATACTTACTACTTACATTAAGAGAAACATAAAGATTGAAAGACAACTGGGTAAAAAAGAAATAAATGTTTCATTTTTGTTGCTATTCATTTATTGCAGCATCAGAGGTGGGAATGTGTTTTAATAAGAAATCTGGCAGACACACACTCACCCATAGTCCTATAGAACAGGCTGGTATATTCCAGCTGAACACACCTCACAGCCTTGTCAGCAAGCTGCTTGACTGACCTGTTTTCTTCAAGTCCCAGGCAGGCAGCAAAGACAAAAGGTTTATTGAGCCCCTGTTTGGCTGTCATACATGGCTGCTCGCTGTCTACCTGGATAGGTCACAAGTTGGACAGGCTAGCTATAAATATAGCAATACTATATAAAGGGGAAAAAATCCATCTGACCTACAACTCATGGGTAGGTATTTAGACCAAACTCCTAGCCCCCATCTTGTTCAAGATCTAGCTTTTTGCTCCAAAATCTGATGAAACCCAAAACTGATCTGCTTCAGCTTTAATAATGCAATGTAAAATGCCACTGCAGGCGATTCCTATTTTCTAGAGTGATAAGTGTTGGACTTCAAACTTGATGTGCACAGGAGCCCTTGGCCTATGGATGGAGAGTGTCTTGTAGATCTTAGTGGAAAAGGAGAATTCTTTGTGCTGCTTTGCATGCTGAAGGTTCCAGGGTCAATTCCTGGCACCCCTTGGTAGGGCTGGGAGACACCTCAATCTGAAACCCTTGAGAGCTGCTGGCTCAGAATAAATGTTGCAACTAACACACCCAGGACAAGTGCATGGAAGGTCACCTGCCTACACCTGGATCTCTGGGATAAAGGTGGCAGAGCCCTCACTATCTGACACAATGGATCTAGTTGTGTGAGTTTTATTAAACTACACCTCAAGGGTGTGACATAGCTGAGCTATGAGACTGCAAAGCATCTGCCACACCGTGATGCCAGCCAGTGGAAAGCTGTTTCTCTTCATATTTCAGGTGTAGCGGTCATTGAAGCCACAAGATGGCGGTAGTTAACTGCTCACCTGGTACATCTAAATTCTCAGTGGTAGCAAACCTGGAGTTCTTCCCCTCCCACACTCCCCAGGGATGACATGCGAAAAGATAGTGTTTTAGTCTTTCATGTTGACAAATCCAATGGACCTGCTTCGTGGATGAAAACCTATGCTGCGACCTGCACACATCTTACTTAAAATCCACTGAAATAAATAAGATTCTCGGTAGGCCAACTGTGTGCAAAATTGCAGCCTTACATTTGGTTTCAAAATGGCTCAACTGAAACTAACTAGGGAAGAGGAACGCCTTAAGCAAATTCCTCTAACTTGAATTTGCATGTAGGACTTTGCAAATGATTTTGTTTCAACATTCGCTGTTACTGAATTTCACTTGGCTTTCGTGGGCTGAGGAAGAAACAAGGAGAGCAATCTAGTCCCATTTGATCACGGCCAACACACATAGGGCTAAAAGGAGCTTGGATTCCTTTTCACCTGTATCATTGTCTGAACAAGAGTGGACATGTGTGGAAGTGACATGGCACAAAATAGGTGTGCTGAGTGCACTTCCCACATTCCCATTCAGTCCTCCAATTCTGCCTGGGTAACTTGCTAGTAGCATAAGGGAAAGGGAGATAGGGATATGAGCTGCACACACAGAGCTACCATTCATCAGATTGCCTTGGTATAAATCTGGCAAGCTTCACATTTCTCCCAGAATCTACCAATGGGACGTGAGGTTTAAGATTTTAAAATAATCCTTCTAAGTCATCTTTGAAAGCAAAATTGCAAGTTTTCAGAAATTCTGACATTTTACCAAATTTCAGTTTTAGAAAATGCAGAATGCAATTCTTTGAGTAATGTGAACTAGACTACCTACATGTCAGTGTGGTGTAGTGGTTAGTGTGTTGCTCTAGGACCTGGGAGGTCTGGGTTCAAATCCCCACTCAGCCATGGAGCTCACCAGGTATCCTTGGGCCAGTCCTAGCCTAGCCTACCTCACAGGGTTGTTGTGAGGATAAAATGAGGTGGAGGAAAGCTGTACACCACCTTGAGCTCCTTGGAGGAAAGATGGGATATTAAATGAATGAATGAATGAATGTATCTACTAGAAATCTTATATAAAGTAACTTCTTCATGCCATCATCCTTTCTAGTGTTTATGTTTAAGTCTCAGGATTCTAGCTGTAGGATGTGTGGGGCTGAAATTAGCAAAATGGGGGAAAGAACTTCTATCCTACTAACTAGGACCCCAGTGGTTATGGTTTCCTACCCAATACTCTTTGCACATTTGGAGGCAGGAATGAGATGCTGTCCACAGGATGATGGAACGGTGAGTGATGTAGATTGAATTTGCATGTTCACAGATTGATTGATTGATTGATTGATTGATTGATTGATTACATTTATATCCCACCTTTCTCCTGATAGTATACCATTGATTACAATGCTTTGGACAAACAAGTGGTGCATTTTGCCATCATGTCCCATTCAATTTCCCTGAGACATCTACTTGTCCACTTTGCAGACAGAATGCTAGGCTACATGGGCCCTTGGCTGGGCTACATGTTGTTATTACAGCATGGTCTTCTTGACAAGTGTTTGATAGAGAAACTGGAGGAACTCTCCAGGGTGCTGAAACATGTATAAAATAACCCACTATCCTATTCATGAAAATAGATTCCTCTTCTTACTCAGACTTTAAAGTCTCTTCATATGATGTGCAATAACATCCACATCAAAGATGACATGTATACTGCAACATATGAAATTTAGTGTACATTTATTTCACATAAACACAAGCACTCTCTTGGCAATGCTTTAGATTATTTGCATCAAGCAGGGGGACCAAATGGCTTATAAGATCTTAGCCAACATAGCCTGGGAAATTTACTTTGGAAAGATACTGATAATTCTCTTTTAGAGCCTTAAGGTCTCCCAGAACTACATTTCCCAGAGTTCCTTGAGAGAGGGAAATTGTAACAATTGATTTAAATTGAAATGTAGTCAAGCTTTTAGAGGGTTTCCATAACATGGATACAGATTGGGCATTAAGAATGGGAACATTCAGAAACTAGAATGTGCAGAATGTTCAACCTATTTGAACATTACATCTTCTGAACTCAGGCTAGCTACATGTGAATGCAACTATTTCAGATAGCAATTAGAGAGAGAGAGAGAGAATAAGTAACAATGAACAAAAATCCATTAACCAATTTCCTTTTTTTCAGTATTTCAATAAAGAGTTATGAGTGATTCAATATAAAAGGTCAATTGTTTCCCATTTCATCTATTTTGTTATGTACTGAATTCATTTTTAGAGTCCAAGCAGATGTTTAGTGTTTATGTTTAATACTCCAGTAAACATTGCACTGTGCCAGGACGTGTTCTGATTTGCTGTTATCCTTAGCTTTACTGTGGTAATAAGCTGTGTCCACAACTCCACATTTACAAAAAAAGTTATTTCAGACTTGAGTAACTGTTACAGCTTCAACATATTCTGGAAACTGGAGTTTTGTGAAATAACTGAGAGGCATTATAAAAATTCAAGAGCACATACCAGCCAGGCAATGACACTCAAGGAGGGTATGAAGTAGGACAGAAGCAGGGTGTAGCTTGGGGACAGGGGTTATGGCTTGGAGGGTGTTCCTGAGAACCAGATAGAGAGGTCCCCCATCCCTACTCCATACACTTGACAGCAAACACTGATGTAGTCAGAACAGCAGAATTTGGAGGCGGCAATGCTTTGGAATCCCAGTTTCTGGAAACCACAGGAGGGACGAGTGCTCTGGTGCTCAAATCCAGCTTGTGGGGTTTCCCAAAGGCATCTGGTTGGCTAGACCAGATGGGCCATTGGCCTGATCCAGCAAGCTCTTCCTATGTTCTTATCTACACACTCGGAGAAATCCAAAGGCTGGCAGAAGCACACACCATCTTTAGGATGTTGACTGACCACTGTTGGAGGAGGAATGGAATGAAGTATCCTTGACAAGGGCATGGCTGGTTGGAATCCTGAGCTTTGGCATGTCCCACTTGTACTTTTAATTATCAGATCCTGTGGCAAAAAGCAAGTCAGGGGGGAGCCTGTCTTCTTCAGCATACTCAGTGTGTGAGCTTCCCCAAGGCATCTGGCTGCCTGTTATTTGAAGGCAGTGCTAGGCTTGATGGTCCTTGTGGTCTGACATTTTAAGATAACAATTCAGTTCTTACTTTGGTGCAGGACATAAACAGACACAATCCTGCTGACAAGGATGGTCCAGTTGCAGGAAGGAAGGAATTTACCTCTCATTAGGAAATATTTGCCTACAGTTTCTGTAAGTCCAACTTTGCTGCCACAGAGACCACTTGGGCATGGAGAGAGATGAGAGAGGCACCTGGCGGGGTTATTAGCAAACTTGGAGTTCATCCTTCTGCAGGGACTGGTTCATAATTACAGTCATTTTCTAGCTGTGCGATGAGTGTTTCATCAGGGCCTGCCTGGCTCTGTCTCTCCAACCCTCATCAGTCACTAGAAGGGCTCTTTAAAGAGACAGCAGCTCCACCACCAGCAGCCCTCTCCCTCTCCATTTCTTTCTGAACAGCTGTGCTTTAATTGGGAAGACATATTTGAACCTCTCAACTCACAGGAGGCAGGGATCGCTGCCTACCGCAAATTGTTTGCTCTTCTACACAACTGTGTTGCCCAGCAGAGGAAAAATAAAGGGCACAATTCACCGAGAAGTTCTCCCGCAAAAGCTCTATTGAAATAAATGGGAGCACATCTGGTTCAGTTCAGTGTGGATTGTGTCCAGTCTGATCTTCTTGTAAATCAGCTCCCAGTATTCCATCTCACACTCCCAACATGCTGTCATATTCTAGCATGACCAAGACTCAGAACACAGGGCTGTCTTTATTCTCTGTGGTTCCCATTGAGGGCTGCAGCATCAGCAGTGGCTAAGGCAGGGAATTGGCAAAATGACTGGCATCCGTCTCCTCCCTCTGCCCATCAAGGCTTACTAGCTCTCAACAATATTTAGCATGTACACAGCACTTTTGTGTCCACATGAATCAGCCTTGTTAGGTAGGTTAGTACTATTAATCCCCATAGTTCAGGTGTGGGGAGCTGAGATTGTGTTTCCACAGAGTTTATCGCTGCAGTGAAATTTAAACTAAGGTCTTCCTACTTTGCAACTCAAGTCTCTAAGGCACTTTGCTACAGTAGCTCCTAGTGATAATGTGAATAGGGGAGGACAGATAATAAGCCAGGAGCTTTTTGGACAGAAGCTGTTAGTTTTCCACCTTGTTAAAAATAAAAATAAAATTAAAAATCTACTACATAGGAAATCTTTATAGTGAGTGTAACTAACCTTTTTGGCATGGGTCACATTTACACTTGGCCAGCGCAGATCAGCTGAGAAGGGTAATCACCCCCTCTCCCTCATGAAATGGCTGATATGATTACGTAGGCACTGTGCCCTGCACAACATTGTTTCTGCTTATTTTTGTTTCCCTTTTTGCCACTGCTCCTAAACTTGGTTGGTTCTTAGAGAGTGAAATGATTTTATTTTTTTTACGAGGCCAGATCACACACCCCAAACGGAATTAGCCACCCCTGCTCTATAGATCCACTGACTTGAGCAGTACTGCCTCCCACCATCCAAAGGAATTATAAGAATCTTTTCTTAAAACTTTCCTATCATCTCATGGGAACAGATCATGTCCTGCACCCAGTCATCTGACTCTAGAGAAGGCTGTGTGCCTAGGCTACTTCACACTTTGGGCACAAGCTTAGCATATATGGGCACAGTGGAGGCTGGACCATAAGGGCAAACAGAGCACTGCTCCACTAACCTCCAGTCTATCATTAGCCAGCCCCCACCTGCCTGCCTTCTTACTAACAAACAGAATAGATACACTTGTCACTCACTTTGGCTCCGCCTGCCTCTGATCTCCCTTGTCTTTTGCCCTGCCAGCCCCCATTACATGGACATCTCAAAGAGCTGAGCCAGGGAGTTCTGCATGCCTTATCCCTTTGCAATGTGGGGTCTGCTGTTCTTCATGCATAGATTGTATCCTCTGCACCAAAGCTATGGTGTGAGCTTCAGCAAAGCCCAGATCCCTGCTCTGTAATATAAGACTCATGTTGACCTTACTCAAAAAAATCCTAAAAGAACAGCAATACCGTATAGTTGACAAAGTACTTTGCATGTGGAATGGCAACATGCAGGAGTGCCAACTTGAGAGGCCCCAGACCCCTCAAATGTTTTATTGTGGGGTCTGAAGCCCCTACAGCCCCTAGGAGTTGGCTCCTATGGCACCATATAAAATGATTAGCTGTACCAAACTGGCAAGCTGACTCCAATGTGGGTCTCTTCTCATCTCAGTAACACAACTTCACGTCTATAGAGTGTTTCAAGGACCTCACGTGTATGAGCTCAGTAATCCTTGCAACACCCTAGTAAGACTGGTCAGTGCTGTTAGTCCCATAATGCAGAGGGTTGCCCATAGCTAGTTAATTAACTTTGAAATCATAAATGTGAATTTCTCATTTTGGAACTAGGCGTCTCTTGGTGTTCCCACAGCATTGTAGCAATTAGCAAGGCACTATGGCTCGAATGAGTAAAGTCAGCCAGCTCCCTCCTGCACATTTGTAAGATAAGCCTCTGGAAGCAGATCACAGGAGATAAATTCCAGTAAGGTCTGAATCCTTCATCTCCCTTTTAGGAACCAAGCCCTGGCCCAAGGAGGTCCCCATCTATCTATAGCTAGTATCCCAAGCAGTAAAACCAAGGTAGCACTTCTTTTTTGTTGTTGTTGTTTTAAAAAGGGTGGGCTAAGGCTCAAATTAACGTTGGAGTAGATAACCCTTGGGGTCCCTTCCAACTCTACAGTTCCATGTTTCTATGTTCATTGGCCTGGAAGCCTTCCCTTCTAATACCAAGATTAGAAGGAGCAGACTGTAGGTTCTTGGTTGTGAAGAAAAGGCGCTTGAAGCATATGCAGAGTGGCATTCATCTTCATTATTAATTTGTATCATGGATGGCCAATGTAGTGCTATCCAACTGATGCTAAACTCCAACTTCCATCTGCCCCAGCTAGCATGGCTAATGGTCAGGAACGATGGGAGTTATAGTTCAACATCTGGAGGGCTGCGTGTTGGCTATCCCTGACTCATATGTTGCAGGGTCAAGATTCCTATTCAAAACTGTCTCAAATAAAGCTCTGCTTCAAGGTCATCTTGAACTTCCCCTTTATTTTAGAATATTGGACCCAAATTGCAGTGACTTGATGGGGAGGGGTAATAGTAGCAGGGGTCCCCTGCATATTCTAATTCACATGCTTGTGCGGCTGCAAATCCAGTGCTGAAAGGACGATCTGCAGTCAGCCCAGTTCAAATAGAGCCTGTTGTTTTTTCTTGCCGTTTTTACTTTTGGCAAGAGGTGGCGCGTGGAGAATAGGGGTGCAGGATTCGTGTCCAGGCCTTGATAGGAAGAAGCATCTCTCCCGCGTCTCAGATGGCTGCCCACATCTCGATCCGCAGCTGCCGCCCCGCAACCCTGAGCTTAATGAGCCTGCAGTAGGCACAGCACTCAACCTCTCTCTCCCCCCCTTTTTTCCCCTTTCCCCCTAATCACCACCCTGAAATTCCAGGCTGCTGGCAGGCACAGCAAAAATTACTTCCTCCATTTTATAAAAAAAAAAAAGGCCAGGCGCCTGCCAAGAGAAACTCGGAATGGAGCAGAAGGCAGGGAGACTTGGGGAGCCTTAATGATGCTCCGCCAGAAATCCTGCCGGCAGCAGGGAAAGAAAGCAAAGAAACAAGCCAAGAGAGATGTTTGCAACTCCAAGCCTTGACCCGGCTAACAGCTTGCAGCTCCAAGGGTGTTAATCCCCACTCCCCAGTCTCTCAGCAGAGGAAAGAGCAAGAGTTTGGAGGGCCAGAAAGCAAGAGACAACCCTGCAACAAAACAGAGGGAGGCACTCTCCTCTGGGGGCAAATTTTGGGGCTCCCGTTAAAGGTGGAAGGTAGAGCAGTCTGGCCAGCAACTTCTCCAGTGCAAACCCCACTGAATTGAGAGAGAATAGTTTTGAGTATGTGCAGGATATATTTTTTTGCCTCCCTAAATTGCCAACCAGCATGGTTGGATTTGGAATAAGCCCACGTCGAAAGTGTGATAGGCACAATCTGTGCTGAAGTGATCCAGGGAGCCTTGAGAAGGAGAAGGAAAAGCCAGCACTTGAGCTAAGATCTTGTTAAGAATCAAGGAACCTCCAGGCCAAGTTAGTCCCTTACAGGAACTAAATGGATCTCTGCACAGCAGGGAGGCTAAACCAGCTTTAACCTAAAAATAAAGCCTGCACATGTTGATATTGCTGTGGCACTCCTGCAGAGAACCATTTCCTTTAACACATTCAACCCTGCACATTTGTACTACACCATTTCTGAAGGCAAAGGGCGGCTGCACTTATTACTACAATCCCTGCCTTTTAATCCTGGCTGTATTGAGACTAGACACATTAAATGGAATTCATCCCAACGCTCATCAGCCCCAGCCAGCATGGCCAGTGATCAGGGATGATGGGAGTTGTAGTCAAACGGTTGGAGTACCACAGGTTCCCCACTATGCAGACTTAAAAGGCACTCAGTATGCTCAGAGGGTTTCTTGTTCAATGTTTTAGCATTACATTCCTAGCTTTGGTCCTCCTGTTGCAAACATGCCAGAGGCTCAGCGCTGCTGAATGAGACCTCAAGGTCTCATTTAAATTCTTGGTTTGTGAAGCAACAGGCACCAGGGCTCACTTTTACCTTGTCTAAGGTTTGTTAGGGACTGGCTGCCATTTCACCATGGGGAAGGAAAAGGTGTTCTACATACCCAGGACTCTCTAGCCAGCTCCCAGTTGTAGAGGGAAAGTATCAGAGAATGAGAATCCAGTGAATGCTAAGATAAATGTTACATTGCTAGATCAAATCAAGATCTACATAGCCTAGCTGTCTGTCTCTAAACAGTGGCTAGCCAGCTGACTTTGGAAACTCTCAAGCAGGATGCAGAAGAGATCACCATTCCTCACTTGCCCTCAGCAGCTGGTAGTCAGATATGCTGACCCTGAACATGAGAGGTGCCATTCAGCAATCACAGCTCATAGCTATACACACATAAATTAGTATACTCCCATTTTGAACACATGTGGGTTCCCTCTTCATGCTGTGAGCACCTTGTTTCCTATGCCAAGTTGGTAACACCCGCCCCAACTCCTGCATGGAGAAAGCTAGCATGTCAATAACTTAAGTGCAGGCCTCTCCTGGCAGTGTTTCTGTTCTTCTTCCAAGGAGTTGCGTTGGTTGTTTTTGCATGGAGAAACAATGGAAAATGAGCATCATCAGTACCTATAAACTGAAGTGCATCTCTGGACTCTGCCACCTCATTCTGCTATGTGCCTGGAAGCCAAAAAGCCATCAACACATTCTACAACATGTCTGCTACTGATTGCACAAACTTTGGTTTGACCTGAATCTGTAGGGCAATATAGATACTGAAAGTGTCTTTGGCCTGAACCTGGGCAGAAAATGAAGCCCTGCCTAACTTGCACTGGTTCCCTACTGGTTGTCTCATCATCTCTCTCCAAATACACTCGAGAAGAGAGAGAGCACCATGCGGAAAGGGGAGGGAAGACTTGTGTTGAGTTTTCAGGAGGGTGGGAAATCAAATCTCCGAACAGCTCCGAATGACTGTCTGGAAGCTTCGAAAGCTGAGCTGGCAAGGGCAGGTGGTTGCACAGCTGCGCCATTTGGATCATGCGCTCTCATCAATATTCATGAGGCAGCCCGGCCAATCAGGAGAGTAGCTGTCATTAGTGAGCATCTGGCTAGTGAGGAGAGGTTTATTCTGTTTTTGTTTTTTGAAGTGAACTTCTTTTGACATTTTGAGAATTTTCCTCTGTAGGTTTCAAAGTCCTCTTTGCCCACCCTCCACCTGCGCATTTGGCTTGATCCCTTTTGCGGCGCACCAGGCCCAAAAGCCCCCTGAAATGTAAAGCCATAACTAAGGAGAGGCAGAGAAGATGTGAAATTTGGGGGCGGTGGTGAAGGGCCTCCAGAGGTATCGCATCTCAATTTTTTAAAGTAATAATGAGTGCCTAGTCTGATATAGCCTCAGCCGCATGACTACTTCCTACAGTGCTCCACTAACTTAAGACTCTAACAGAAGACAGCAAGACTTGTGTCAGAAGTAGCACACCAGCAACCCCCTTGCACATGACCTTGGGTTCTTTTGGCACCAGAAGGGCATGAAAAGGAGCCATGCTGCAGCAGCAACTATGCAGTTGAAATAACGTAGAGGGACTTACAGTGACACCTTGGATTACATACGCTTCAGGTTACGTACGCTTCAGGTTACAGACTCCGCTAACCCAGAAATAGCACCTCGGGTTAAGAACTTTGCTTCAGGATGAGAACAGAAATTGTGCTCTGGTGGCGCGGTGGCAGCAGGAGGCCCCATTAGCTAAAGTGGTGCTTCAGTTTTAAGAACAGTTTCAGGTTAAGAACGGACCTCCGGAACGAATTAAGTACTTAACCCGAGGTACTACTGTAAATAGATACATAGTACATAAAAAGGAGCCATGCTGCAGCAGCAACTATGAAGCTGAAATAATATAGAGGAACTTAAATAGATACATATCACTGTACCTAAATGCTCAAAGCACTTCATGTACATGATCTCATTAATCCTTAGCATCCCTAGTAAGGAAGACCAGCATTATTATCCCTATGTTACAGGCAGAGAGGCAAGGCCAGTGAATAATACCATCTCTTAAATCTACTCTGTGAGTTCTTGACCAAGCTGAAATTTGAACTGGGGGACTTCTGTCTCTTAACTACTATGCTGTGCAGCTATGAATCATCAAGTTGAAATAGACTAGAAGTCCATTTGGGTGTAAATCCCTACAAAACAAAGTCATGTATCCAGCAACAGCCCAAACACCAACACCAACATAATCCAAAATACCACGTGCCACAAGCAGAGGCCAAGTTCGTGACAGAAAACAGCTTACTAAGCAAATTATGTCTGGTTGGGGCTGATGGGAATTGGAATTCAACAACATCTGGACAGCCACAGATCCCCGAAAGCTGCTACAAGATTTTTAAAAATCCCAGATTCACGACCTATCCCACTTGCCAGTAAAACCTTTTCCTACCTCCAGACATATCAGTCTTTCAGCCGAGGAAACATATCCATGCCAAGTGAAAACTAATTGACAGATCACCCCATCACCAAAACACTCTCCTGTTTGCCCCGATATCATAAGAGACCTTCCTTGTTTTTGTATTCAGGGCTGCCCATTTTTTATGCCTTTAGTGAAAGGTTAACCAAAACCTTACCAGGGACACTGGAATCTCCCATGTCTCCTAAATAATAATAATATTTAACCTGGATTGGTTCTAACTCCTCCTATTATAACATGCCCCTAGCCAAGCACCTGAACTATCCACTGGCAATCCATGCATAATATGATAGGTGCTATGAGTGTGGGATGAGGTTAGCAGAGGTTATTCACGAGGGAACTGCATTTTGCACAATGTTTTACCTTTGCCTCAGATTAAAGCCCTGCTTGTAAGAGAAAATGTTAAATCAAACATTCTCAGGTTGGGTAAAAAGCAAAGCACTGTTAATGGACATCGCCTGGAAATGTTATCCTTTTTTATTTTTGCAAGTATACACATTTCTGAAAATTCACATATACAGTATCTTAGAGGATGTTCTCTCTGTGCACCTGTTGCAGCAAGGGATCTCCTTCTCTGTGCTGCAATCTGTGGCTGTTGGAGAGTGTGCATGAATGAAACAAAATCCCTTCCTGCTTCATCAGTACTCAAGGGGGCGGACTCTGATAAAATGGGACAGACAGATGCCACTGACCACCCTCACATGGATGCTCCCATGATCTCCGTGCTATAAGATCCTGCAAGAGGACGTGCCCTTCCACCACCACTTGTGAAGAGGGCCTTGCAGTTTACATCCTAAGGTCAAAATGACTGGAAAGTCAACAACTGGAGAGATGTATATCTGAACTTGGCCTGTCTGTTGATGGATGTAATAGGATATTCCATTATTACTTTCTATACACACCATTCTATATACACCACCAGAACTTGAAAGAGAGGACACTTGCTTCTTTTGCTCTTCTGCACCCTCCTCAGTTCCACATCTAAAAAGAAAATATGTCATAACTGGGTGGCAGACTGGAGAGTGGGAGAATGAACGATTAAAAGCAACGCATGACCAGAGCTTTTCAGGTGATAGCAGTTCTACTTGCATGTTTGTTTTACTGAGTTATTTGGAGAGAAAGAGGTGTGGGGGAAAAGGTCAAAGCACTTAAACTGAGGAGTTTCTCTGCCATTTCAAAACTCAAAGCCCACAGACTGAATCTGCAAGTTACAGCAGAAAGCACCCAGACACCAGAGTTGATGTTGGAGGGCAAGAAACTTCCTAACTTTCATTAAAAAGGGTTTTCGGGGAAGTGTATGGGTATCACCAGAAGCCTAATTTCATAGTACACCAAACTTTGGGAGGCAATGGAGACAGAGGAGAAGAAACAGCAAAAAAGAAAAAGTAAGAAATGTTTCACGCAGGCCTCCCAGCCTATTTAAGACCATTTCTTTTAGCTCTGCATTATCTTCTACCCAAAGAAGAATGGGCAAGTCAGGGGATCTCTATAAGATCTCTGGTCCACTGTCTGTGCAAAGACAATTGGAAGGAAATTATCTAATACCCTCACAAAGATACACAGTGGTGGGGCTATGGAGGGGTCATCTTATTTCTAGAGCAGATGATGGGTTGCATGCATCAAACACACAAGAGCATTACAGAATAACTTCCTCATTCCCCCCTCTATGTTCTTAACGCTCGCACCCTCTAACCAGAAGAATCAGCTCTGGTGCTAATGAGCTGGTGAGGGTGCCCAGCCACTCATCCCAGCTGCATGCAGCTCCACCAGGGAAACCCAGATGTGGGCTTGGCATCCACAGCCAGCAGGTGGGCTCTCTGTAACAAAGGAAAGTCCAACTCCAGGCGAACTGTTTTTGACACGCCTACTGGGTAACCAAAGACAGCTGGGCCTCTGCGAGAAACACTATCAGCGATGGAGAGGAGGAGGGAGAGAAAGGGAACGCAGCCAAAACAAAACCGAGCAGCTTCCTGCGTGGGATTGTTTGCCAAAATCTACAGAAGGTGGGATAAGAAGTGATAGGCTGACATGCCCTTGCTGGAAGCCAGCTCATTTTCTACAAGGCAGGATCAGGCTGCAAAAACAGGAGCTACATCATATAATTTACAGCTACTGCAGTATTCCTAGGCGTGAGCTTCAGCTTCTCGGGCCTTGGTCCAGGCTGGTCGCCCACTCAGGTCACCAGTTACAGCATAGGAGTTGGACCCTGGAGTTTTGACAGGCAATGCAAGTTCCAGGAAAGGGCTAGAGATGAGCTCCAAGCACATCCTGGACAGAGCCCCTTTCCTTCTTGTTTTCACTGTTCCTTGACAAGGTCAGCTGATGCTACGGAGTCAACGGGCAGTGGCTCCTCTTCCTCAGAATCCGGGCTCTCCAACTGGCTGTCTTCCATGCTGAGGTCACTCCAGTGAGGGTGAGATTCCACAGAGCTTTTGGAAAAGAGGGTTGGGTTTCAAAACAAGGAGGTAAGAGAAAAGGAGGGTTGGGTTTCAAGAAAAAGGGGAAGGCAGAGAAGAGAGATAATACTTTGTTGGAAATCTTTGGTTCCTTCACAGAACTATACATCCCAGAGTTCCTTGGTTTGGAATCAGACCAAACACATTTGCACCTACACTGCCAATGTATCGTTTAAGACAGAGGTGGGCAGATGGCACATCAGGATCTCCTGGGGGAGCTCTAGGTGATTTGAAGTAGGTCAGCAAGCGTTTTTGGCTTCCAATTGTTTAACAATGGCAACAACCAGATAACTCCCATCCACCACCCGTTATTAAGAAAGCTGGAAAGAGGGCACAAGAAATTGTGTGTGTGTGTGTGTGTGTCCGTGTCCCCTGTTCTGGTACTGAAAACAAATTTCTGACGGCAGATTAATTTAATTCCAATGGGGGGGTTTTGTACCTGACTGATTGGTAGGTCTTGGGGTTCTAGTAAAAACCAAAACAGATCCTGCAAGCATGACCTCTGCCCACCCCTGCTCTGAGAAATATGGTTAGGATTGCCCCATTCCCCCCATGCACACAGTTGCTTAGAGAGACAAAGCACCACACTTTCAAATGGCACACCCAGGAATTCTGTGTGATATGGAAGAATGCTGCAGTTCATCTCTTGGGAAGTATGGTGTAGCTGTTTTGACTGGTCAAGAACCATAGCCAGTCTAAGACCAAAGCACCACTGTGAATTCAGGAAGAGCGGGAGATGGAAGAACAGCATACAATTGTAGATGAGCAGGAAAATACTGTGGAAAATACTGTACTCAGTAACTTAAGCCTCACTAAACACACACACACACACACACACACACACACACACACACACACATTATAACAAATTCAACAAAACTATATCTGAAAGGGGGGAAAGCTTTCAAGACCAGAATTTAGTTCACTCCCCTTTGGCTCAAAACCATAACCATTTTTTTAAGATTACAGGAAATGTTGAAATCCAACTATTGAAAAAGCCTGTATTGTGGTGGTTAATTGCTTGGTGATGTCTAAGCCTTGCCCGCTTGATTAAAGAGGAGGCTGGTGGCACTTGATTGAGGAGGAGGTGCAAAGCATGGTGTTCATGGAAACTCTGGCAATCCTCTACTTTTTCCACCCTGTCTCTGGGAAAGAGAAGAGACAGGAGCAGAGCTCATACACAGCTGATTTCCCATTCAAATACTGATCTCCTCCTCCAATCCAGCTCTCTTTCCCCCAGATAGGAACCGTTTTCATTCTGGATTCACTTCAGAGTTTTCAGCATCTAGTACAAACTGCACCAACACACCCAGTTCCGATTACCTGCTGCTGAAGTCCCCTTTGGCCAGCAGAGCGGAATGGCTGTCCTCCTCCTGCACCCAACCACAGTTCGACATGGCGTAATGGAGAATGGCATCTGTGACGCTCAGAGAGCCCCGACCCTGAACGCAAGCTTCAATCTCTGGTATAGAGAGCTGGCTCTGGAGGAAGAGGTGCAGCTGGCTATCCGAAAGGAGCACAACATTCTGTACCACCCTTGAAAGGAAAACGGAAGGTGGTAAGTACCAAACCAAAGGGACAGCAAACAGTGCCTGGTAAACCATGCTTTCTGTACAAGAGAGCCTTCCCTAGGACTGCTTCCCAGATCAAGCAGCCCTTCCTGCCCTTCTCTTCCACATAGCCAAGTCTTAGCTTTCGGCAGGCTAGCTAAGTGAGTGAGAGATAAGCCAAATGCACACAAACCTCTGCCCTACAAAAGAGAACAATCATAGGGTTCAGTGAAGGCTGTCTACCTCCAAGCACCTGCTGCTCAAAGTGACAACCTCTCAGCCTAATGGTAGGGACAGTCCTGTTCCGCCATCAAGTTAAGACTTCATGGGAGTTGTATTCCAGCAGCCTGGTCATGTTGTTCGGATGCCTGATTATCGTCTTCCAAAACAACTACAGTGGTACCTCTAGATACGAACGGGATCCGTTCCGGAGCCCTGTTCACATCTAGAGGTAAACGTATCTAGCAACGGCATGTCTGCGCATGCATGCGTTGCTTTTCGCAGCTTCTGCGCATGCGTGTGACATCATTTTGAGCGTCTGCGCATGCACAAGCGGCGAAACCTGGAAGTAACTTGCTCCATTACTTCCGGGTTGCTGCGGAGCGCAACTCGAATATGCTCAACTCGTGTCATCCTTGCGCAGGGGCCATGCTAATCTTCTCTGTATCGTTCCAATTTTAGTATATGTGCTGCCGAAGCGAGCACTCGAATGTGCTCAACTCGAAGCGTATTTAACCCGAGGTATGACTGTACTCTATTCCCAACTTAAGAATGGAAAGTGTAATGCCGGTGGACAACAAAAGAGGTTTAAAAACTCTCTCAAGGCAAATCTCAAAAAATGCAGTATAAACACTGACAACTGGGAAACACTGGCCTGCAAGTGCTCCAGTTGAAGAACAGCCTCTACCAAAGGCGTCATGGACTTTGAAGAGGCACGAACTCAGGATGAAAGGGAGAAATGAGCTAAGAGGAAGGCACATTTGGCAAATCCTCATTGTGATCTACTCCCGCCCGGAAACCTATGTCCCTGCTGTGGAAGGATGTGCGGATCCAGAATTGGCCCGCACAGACACACTGTTAAAACCATATTCATGGAAGCAGTGGCAGAGCGTGTGCCCGCGCTGCCCGGGGCAGGCGCATGGGGTGTGGAAGGCACCCTCCCATGCACCATTGTTCAAGGTAGGAGAGAGGCAGGGAAGCTGCTACCCACTCTCTTTCTGCTCTCTGCTGCCGGCTCAGGCCTGGGTCAGACATGACCCAGTGGGAGAGCTGCTGCCGCTGAGCATGAGGTGTGCCACAGCTGAGGAGGCTGGGTGACAGCGCGGCCACCCACTCGCCTGCTCTCCTCCCCAGGTCAGGCCTGACCTGGGGGCAGAGCTGCGCCAGCCACAAGCACCGCAGCCAGAGGGCAGCTCCTGGCGCAGAACCAGGCTCCAATGTGGGGGTGCCTGTTAGAGCCCCCTCTCAAAACTGCACCCAGGGCCACGGCACCCACGGCACTCTCCACGCTATGCCTTTGCATGGAAGACAATCTTACTTAGCTACGAGTGATCCCACAGTACAGTACACTACAGTAGGGCTATAGGTTCCCCAACCTGATCTAACCCATTACTACTTTAAAACATGTTGGAAGTCACTTTGGGTATTGTGGCAGGTTTTTTTTAAGTGGAAATGTAAGGTATAACTATTCTTAAAAAATATAATCAAATCAAATTTTATTAAATGGTCACAGACCAGATTAACTCGTACAGCTAGTCAGCGAAGCATAACACCGGAAAAAACAAAGGACAATTTCGATACATAACTGCAATTTGAAATTAGACAGCATAAATAAAATTAAGTATTTGCCTTCGCCTGCATATTGACATTGGAAAGCTCGTTTCCTGCGCCTAATAGCGGCTACACAAAATTTGGCCACATTGATCGTAATTTCAGGAACCTTATCTTCTACCAAGGCTCTCATACGTTGGAGTTCTGGTTCATTTTTAAGCTTTTGTAGAACTGGGGCAATAAAGGTCAAACGT
Source organism: Podarcis bocagei (assembly GCF_964188305.1). NCBI lineage: Eukaryota > Metazoa > Chordata > Lepidosauria > Squamata > Lacertidae > Podarcis > Podarcis bocagei. The sequence goes on from NC_138138.1 coordinate 23,190,605, forward strand.
AGATCCTCGTAGTAACTACAGTGCAGCAATACATGCAGACTTGTTTCCACTTCCGATGAGCCACATGGGCAAACACATGACTCATATGGTTTGCCCTCATATCTGCCTAGCAGCAGGGCAGAGGGCAGAACGTTAAATCTGGCCAGGGTAAAGGAGTGTCTGTACTTAGGTATTTGTAAATCAGCCAAATAATTTGCGGGTGAGAACCCTCTCCCAAAGTCTCTAATTATGGCATGTTTATCCATTTTGCCCATATGACATTGCAGCTCTATGTCCCTAATGCGTTGGAGCACTTGACTTCTGGCTCTCTCATATCCTGCCGCTAAGCTAATGTTTCTCAAACTGTTATTTCCAACAAATTGCTTGAGACACCTGGAGAATACTCAGGTTGAATGATTACATCTGCACACCATCTTTGTAGAGGCCAGGAGAAACACAACACATAACTGCTATGTTGTATTTTCCACATACTGAAAGACAGCACCACAGAGCTGGCATGTCTAACTCTCCAAGTTTTAAAGGGCCATGAGATATACAGGAAATTGCCTTATACCAAGTCTGACCAATGGTTCAGTACTGTCCACTGACAATGGCTCTCCTGCGTTCAGGTAGGAGTCTTTCCCAGGCCGACCTGGAAATAACAGGATCTGAATCTAAGACCTGCTGCATGTGAAGCATGTACTCAACCACTGAGCTATTGCGCTTCCCCTGACAGCAAAATAGAGCACCTTCCTTGCAGTGGGGATCAGCCAAGTGGAGGAAGGGAGGTCTTGCCCTCCCTCTGCTCACTCTGGGCTAACTGCTGCTCACTCCAACTACATTTCTAAGTCAGTCTCCACAAGTGAGAGCCAGGATAGCAAAGTGAATGTATTGGACTAGGAGAAGACCTTCCACCGTAAAGTCCTCTGGGTAACCCTAGGCCAAGGCACCCGTCTCTCTCTGGCCTAGGCTACCTTACAGAAAGCTTTCAAAGATAAAGCAGGGTGACCTCACCTTACACCCAAAGCTTCTTAACAGGAGGACAGGATAAGAATTAAAAAAGAAGTGCAACTGAAGCTAAACGCACTTATCCCAGGCCAGAAGGGGAAAAGAAAGGGGCAGATTATGGGGAATGGAACACAGTAATGTAACTGTTCATGGGAACGTTCTTTCTTATGGAGAAGCCCAACATATACCCACATTTCTGCCAAACGTATGACAGCATCCAAGCACATAACTCTGCCCTCCCCCACCTTCGTTCCTACTTTCTACTCACTTCTCCAGGAACTGCTGAAGCCCTTGCCTCCGCTTCTCAATGAATTCATCAGTGCTGCCTGCAAAGAAGGTGGACTTCCCTGGAAGTTCTGGGACAGGCCTGAAAGATTGGGGAGGGGGCGTAAGAATGAAGACACTCCTGTCAAGTTGCATGCACGTTAATAGGAAAAGAGATGCTTCCAGTCTCTGACTATATTCCAAGAGTTTGTTGTGCACTATTGAAAGGGGATCCCTCTGAAAACTACTAGCTCTACCAGCTACCTCCTGCATTTTGCTCTTGTCAGGAATGAAAATGACTTCCAGCAAACTCTCACACGACTCCTTTAATTTTGGCAATGAAACTGGCAAAAGCACATTAGTGAAATGCACATCTTCCACAAGCCTGACAGGAGCTGTTAGCGCATGACGGGTCCCCTTACGAAAAACTCAGCATTTCTGCAAGGTGAAGCTGATGTCTTTGAATGGTCCTCAGCACTAAATTATCAAGCTGGGTTTACAGAAAAGTTATGTAGGTTCCAGGATGCTAGATCAGTATCAGAGCAGATGCTAGATCAGTATCAGAGCTGGGCTCACTTGCAAGTGAGTAGATGTAACATGAACTTTGCAAAAGGTAAATTGCAAGCCTCTTCTAAGTTCTAACAAAAGAAATTGACATATAAAGCAGCCTTATTCAGAAGGTAGCTATTGCTCCTTCTTGCCAGTAACATCTCTGACTGGCAGCAGCTCTCCAAAGGTGTCAGGCAGGGGATCCTTTTCCCAGCACTGTTACTCAGATCACTTTTAACTTAAGATGTCAGGGAATGAACATGGGATCCTCTGCATGCAAAGCATGTGCTCTCCCAATGAGCCACTCTTTGTTAGGCACATTTTAAAGGCTTCCATTCAAACAAATGCATTTAGAACCCTCAGCTAGTTTTATTTTCAACAGAGCTATATTGGGGCATAGGCCCTGCCTATCCTGGTGATGTTTTGTGGGTACAGCAGGCTTTGAAAAGATTGCCATTTCACACTTACACCAAGCCGGCATTTTTCTGCAGCCGTTTCTTCAGCCACACGAACTCACGGTACCGTCTGCGTACACAGGATGTCTTGGCTGTAAAGGCTTTGCTGTTGGTCTGCACAATGAGAAGAGAGAGTGTTGCTCTGAGATTTCCCACCCACCGACCCCCCCACTTTCATTTTCTTATCTCAGGCTCTTTTTCCAAGCTGTCTCCCTCTGCTGGCCATTTTGTTAAAGCAGCACTAGCATTATACTATAGACACTTTGTGCCATGAAAACTGGAAATGCAAACTTTTAATCATTATGATGACTGAACTAAAGATTTAATTGACCAACAGGTGAGGCTGTGTCAGCAAAGAGCATGCTTGCCATTTGATTTTTTTGGTAATAAAAGAATGGCCTTTTTCTCTATAATGTCCTTTAACTATTAGCAACAGATTTGTTTGTCTTACATTTCCTTCTGCCTCTCAGAGAGGTACCTACAACTGAGCCCTCAGAAATGTGACTATTATTATTATTATTATTATTATTACTTGATCAGCCAAAGCAGGCAGTGGGATGAGAGCCCAAATAAAAATTGCCTTAGGGGAAATCAGACCAAAGATTCATCTAGCCTAGCAGTTGTCAGTCAGATGCTGCAGGAAAAGGTAACATGAAGGGTGCATTGTGGTAGCCATCCCTTATTTATCTACATGATCTGGTGGGCCAGCCTCTAAACCAGCAGGTAAGGTCCCCAAGGTAGTTTGACTCCCAGCCATCCTCCACATAATCCTCTAATCCAGAGATGGCTAGCTTCTGTTTTCTCAGAGGTCACTCTGTTATAGCCTCAGGACCAGCACAATCCCTGGATTAGGGTTGTAGTCTAATGGCAGAACATCTGCTTTCTACATAGAAGGTTTGAGATTCAATCCAAGGCATCTCCAAGCAGAGGCAGGGAGAACCCTGTCTGAAACCTCGGAAGGCTCCTGCTGCATGCCAATGGAGACAATAGTGAGCTGTGTGGACCAATATAAGGTGCCAATGGAAAGTACCCATGACTCCTAGAAGTCTCTTTCAGACTTCTTTGCACTGCAGCCTGGAGAAGGGAAGAAGCAGCAAGATTTTCTCCTGCTCTTTCTTTCATTCTCCGAACTCCATCACAAGCAAGAGAAAATGTATCTTTCTTCCCTCTGTGCCTGCTAATGAGCTCTCTTGGAGTCTTGTCTCACTTGTGCACAGCTTTGGAAAAGGTAAGAAACAAATAGCAGGAGAATTCCTGCTGTCTCTTGCCTTCTGCCTGCCCGTGATGCAAAGTTGACTTCTCTTCCAAATTCTGTGCAGTTGCCAGAGGGACTGGAATACAGGCAGTTTACTCTCACTTACACAGCAGTTTGAAGAAGTAGCAGAGGTGGCCATTTCAGCACCAGGCGAAGATGGCTTTGTTAGAAGAAGAATTTGTTCTACAAATGTTTTCTACATGAGATGACAAGCCATATTTCCAGTCACTTTAGCTGTTGCTCTTTGGACCCCTTCCAGCTCCAGCTTTGCCATACTTACATGGAGGAATATTTTGTAGTCCACATAAGAGTTCCAGGAGCCCTCGTTCTGGACACGAGGATCTTGGACACGCACAGTGGTCAGCTCCTGGGCAAGAGGATAGAGGGGGTGGTGGAAACACATTCAAAAGTCTCCAGTCCCAATACTCCTCCCCACGGCCTCCCATCCCATACCTTAAGAGGAATAATGACTCCTAGCCTGAAGAACATCATCTACAAACAGAAACTGTTTAAGCAGATAGAAAAAAAGCCTTGCTAGATCACACCAAAAGTACATCTACTTCAGCACCTTTTTTCAATGATGGCCAACCAGAGGCGCCCAGGAAGTTGAAAAGCACAGGATGGAAGCAACCACATTCCTTTCTTTGTTGCCAGCAACTGATATTGCCTTGGAACATGGAGGAAAGGATACCTTCAAGTACCAGGTGATGTGGATGAAGGTTAATAGATGTTAAAAGACCTGTCCTCTGTCCAGCCCTGTAAACGAGTACTCTTTATAAGAAGATATTTCCTTGTATCCATTCTTAAGCTGCCTGCTAACAACTGCCCCTCCAAACAACAATGGTGTTTGGATGTACAGAACTCTATTATGTTCTCCCTTCATTTTCCGATAGGTAGATTCTAAGGTATATATGCTCTGTCCCACTTTCTTCTGAAAGGAGTGGAGGGGCTGGTTGAATATGAATCCACAACCTTATTGAGAAAGAAAGAAAGAAAGAAAGAAAGAAAGAAAGAAAGAAAGAAAGAAAGAAAGAAAAGAAAGAGAGGAGGAGGAGGAGGAGGAGGAGTTTGGACTTGATATCCCATCTTTCACTCCCCTTAAGGAGTCTCAAAGCAGCTAACAATCTCCTTTCCCTTCCTCCCTCACAACAAACACTCTGTGAGGCGAGTGAATCTGAGAGACTTCAAAGAAGTGTGACTAGCCCAAGGTCACCCAGCAGCTGCATGTGGAGGAGCAGGAA